>NC_140961.1:95359284-95416784 GCF_056783735.1 Eptatretus burgeri
AGAGTTCATTCTACACCTGCCCGGGCACACACCGCTGGCATGGCGATATCCAGCAAGCTACGTGTGACTGCAGGTAACCTCGTGACAAGTACACTGAAGGCCCGATTGATGTGAACGGGTCCCAGCAAATTTGATGCGGACATTTTGAGAGTTTGATACACAGTTTTTAAGGCATTGTAAATGGGCTTATGATGGAGTGGTACTCTGTTGCAGTACCAGAATATGATCTGGAGTGTTGATGTGAAGAGGGCTTCATTCAGCAAAGGCACAAAGCAAATTCCACCACAAAACAAAATCTGCACATTCACCGACTACAAACAAATATGAATCACGTCATAAATGACCTCCTTCTCCAGCTGGTAACAACACACATACCAGAGCAGACATAAAACACCACACTTAAAATCAGAATGATAGAAGTGGCATCACCTCATGATGTGGAACATTAACAGGGCATAAATGGGTGGTGTACAAGTGGGGGAGGGGGCACCAGATGCCCTTTTTTTTTGTCTTTTTGGAACTTTTTGGCCAAAATGCAAAATGTTTTGTTTGGTGCAAACCCAACATAGCACATCACCCAAAGAACACCATCCCGACTGTGAAGCATTGTGGTGGCAGCATCATGTTATGGGGATGTTTCTCATCAGCAGGGACTGGGACACTTGTCAGGATAGAAGGGAAAAGGATGGAACAAAATACAGAAAAATCCTCAAGGAAAACATGCTGCCCTCTGAAAGAAAGCTGAAATTGGGATGGAAGTTCACCTTTCAGCATGACAACGACCCGAAACACAGCCAAAGCCACACTGGAGTTGCTCAGGAACAAAAATTAAGGCTTAGCCTTAATTAGGCCACACTCACAAAGTGAAAAGCGTGGTCAAATGATCGGTCCCATATGTGCGTATGTACGCGTCTGCATTTCGTTATTCCCTTTTTCTCTGGAACCGATTGGAGTGACAATAACTTTTCAGCATAGGTGTAACTACTTTCGTAGATTGTTTTAATGATAATTTTGATGTCATAGGTCACGTGATGTGGCAGGCATGTTGGAAAAAATGAGAAACATTGGACCTCTATCTCCAAAACTGCACCGTGGAAAAAATTGAAACTTGGCACGTGTCTAGTACTCCCCATGGGGAAGAAGTTATTTTGTTTTTTTTATGATGTCATCAGAACCTTCATTATGACATCATAATTGCATACATAGAACACCACATCCAATCAGTATGAGAATTTGTCATTTTGGGATAAACTGTTCAACAGAAAATAATTTATGACATCAGTCACATGTTTTGGAAGCCACATCTTTTTTTATTTTTTTCAACCTTCAAAAATCGTCTCCGAATCGGCTGAATAGAGAGGAGAAACTCTACAGGTATGACCACCTATCCATGAGGAACAAAAAGTTCCCCACCTATGATGTGATAGGTCACACAGTTTGGCAGCGATATTGGATTTACCATACAACCTTTAAAATCATCTCCAGAATGGTTGGACAGATCGAGGGGAAACTACATTATCATCTTTCCATCCATTGGGACCATACGCTGTGCAGAGCATTGGTGCTGCCTGAGCAGTCTTCTTGGCTCTTGAGCACAATCTAGGATGGGTCGCCACTCCGACACAGGACACCAGCGTGCCGGCACTCATTTTGGCAACCTCGGAAGGATGACAGGCAGAGTCAACCCCACCTGGTATTAATTCAACAAGTAAGTGGGATTTGAACTCAGGATGCGAGGATCCCAAGCCCACCACCCTAACCATTAAGCCAACACCAGGCATAAACATGGGCGTCGATTGCTTTTGAAAAGTGGGGGGGACATTGCATGTCCAGACCACGAAGCCCACTTCTTGCCGGCATGGACACAGCAAGTCGACCCTTGCAAATTATTGATTTTATATGCCCGTTGACATGCTGCCTTCTGATCACACAAATCCCTTCAATTAATCTGACCATCTATCGACCATCTTTTAATCAAATGTAAGCAGACGGAGCGAAATTAATTAAACATTAATCATACGCATTTCAAAGTTTCAAGTGTCATCAAAGAAATATATATATATATATATATATATATATATATATATATATATATATATATATATATATATATATATATTGTTTCGGGCCAGGCGTCAGCCGTCAACCGACCGCTCTGAACGGAGCCGCAAGTCGAGTCGGCCTGACCGATCTCCCGGAATATAGATAGCCGCCCGGATAACTCCGAGCGACGGGTCCTTGTACAAGAACCGAGATAAGCCAATTGGCAGATCACGTGGGATAGGGTCGATTGCCAATCTTCAATTTACCTAAATAACCACGTGATCCAACTACCGGGGTATTCCACCCTCAATGGAACTCGGACGGAACAAACCGCCGAGGCGAGCTTGTCCGTGCGCGATTCCGAGCGGCGTAATCGCCGAGAACCGTCGGTCCAAATGTCCCCCTATTACGGCAAACCAACGTCTTTCTAATTCCCAATACACGAAATGTTCAGTCAATGAGGGAATGGACGCAACGAGCAGGTTTACATTCACACAAGGACATTTATTACAATGAAACACATATGCAATTAAATAAGGAAAAACAGTTATGCAATTATACAAGCAACAAAAGCACGACAAAAGGACTACAACCGTCTATTTATTATGTACAGTCATTTACACTTAACAGCAGTTTCTACTTATTAGACGGGACAAGGACACACGTACGCACGCACGCACGCACGCATGCAAGAAACGGTGGCTGAGGTCTTTAATCACGAGCTCCAGCTCGGAGGACAGGTGAGCTGAAACTCAGAGCGTGACTCGAACCTTTCCACCTCGTGTGATCTTCAACTTCCACTCACACACGGTACTTCACTCATACACGGGCTTCCACTCGCAGAGGGGGTTTCACGCACACACGTCATTCCTTCCACACGTGGTGCTTCTTCCACACACAGAGTACTGGGAAGCATGCACCCCGGCACACTCGTGATCACACCACTCACACACGGGGTCTCTTCCACACACGGTGCGCATTTCAACATGCCCACTGCACTCACACCTTTCACCACACACACCGGGCCAATTACACTGGGGAATCGTGCCACCACAAGGGTTCCCGGGGCCTCCATACCCCCCAAGCTCCTCGTGCACCCGTCAACAGCACTCGCCCCTCTAACTCGCTTGGCACAACCGGACTCACCTGGTTGTGATTCGCTTCAAGGGAGAATAGCGTCTCCCTCCGTTCCCGAAGGAGGCTATCCAGCTGCTCGCACCAGGTCATGAGACAGTCCGCCAGCTCTCCCCGATTAAACCTCGCCACGTGTGTGTGTGTGTGTGTGTGTGTGTGTGTGTGTGTGTGTGTGTGTGTGTGTGTGTGTGTGTGTCCGTCTTTAACCCCGTCCAATTCACTCTCTATCTCCCGTGTCTCTGTACATTTTATTTCTGTTGTCTCTGCGTGTCGATTAGTTTCTGTTTCTTTCTGGCTCCATTTTCCTTCCCATCCGAGTCGTTCTTCCTCTCTGAGCCCCATTAACTGTTCGTTATCTTTCTGGAGTTTTTCCATCTCTGTGGACTCCAATTTTGCTCTCTCCTCGAGTTGATTAATTTCAAACTCATATTGTTTTTGTTTCCTTTCCCACTGTTCCTCTCGTTCTTCCTTCTCCAATCTCATCGTTTCTTTCAATTGGCTTAGTTCTTTTTCCCGTTTCGTTCGTTGTTCGTTCTCTATCTCCTCGCACTCCCGCCTCGCCTTTTCTTTCATTTGGTCAACCTCAAATTCATGTTCTTTTTGTTTTCTATTCCATTGTCTCTCTCGTTCTTCCTTCTCCAATCTCGTTATTTCCTTCAATTGACTGTTTCTCCTTCCTGCTCCATTCCTTGCTCCTTCACTTTCTCCTCGTATTCCAACCTATTTTTTTTCCTTCTATCGTTCAGTTTCAAATTCATACTCTTTTTGTTTTCTATTCCACTCTCTCTCTCTCTCTCTCTTGTTCCTCATTCTGCAATCTCGTTATTTCCTTCAATTGACTGATTTCTTTCTCCTGTCTCATTCGTTCTTCTTTCATTACTCTTTCCTGCATCTCATTCTGCAATCTGGCCTTCGCTTCCAGCTGTTCGATCTGTGCAGTGTGGTTCCTTAACGTTTCATTCTCTGCTGCCGTTCTTTCTTTCAACGTCCTCAATTCATTTTGTAATCCTATCTCTTTGTTTTGGTGTTTCAGTATCTCAGAAGCTTTCCTTTCTAATTCCGTCCTCATCTCCACACCTCTTTCACATTCTTTCTTCTTCATTTCATCCATTCCCTCACCGAATTCCTTGCTAATTTGGACCCAATTCTCTCCTCTTTTTACCTCCAGTTCCAGGATATTTTCCGATTGCCTATTCTTACCTCTTCCTTCAGTTGTTCCAATTCCACGTCGTGTTTCCGTTTTTCCTTTTCCATTCTTCTTCCAAGTTCTTTCTATCCTGGGAGTTACTAATTTGCTCCTCTTTTCTTTTCTTCAGTTCACTCTCCTTTTGTAACAAAAACCCACGCAACCGATCTACTTCCGTCGTTTCCCAATGTAGTTCCTCGACTGTGCTGGCTAATTCCTCCTTCAGCCCCCGAACCCGCTCCTGTAACTCGTCCAATTGTTGTGACTCTCCATGAACACAATCGTCCTGAACCTCGTCTGCGCGCCGCCGTATCTCATCCAATTTAATGGCAAACGAATGTAGTTCCTCGACATATTTATCGGCACACTTCCGCTGGCCCAAGTCATAAGACACTCGTTCAGGAAGTTCGGCCATGCACGCGTCGTCGCCCTACCTCGCCTGCCATGCCCCGTGGTTTGAACCGGTGGACGGAAGCGCTTCCGCCGTGCCGCGCGGTTCGTCGCGCGAGTAATAGCGGCCCACTCACGCCTCGTGCCGCGCTGAGGTGCGGCCGCGCCGCCATCTTGCGACTCCGTTTTTGGTTGCTGGAACCTTCCTGCACAGGCCGATCCCACTGACGACAATCCGTGGTGCGATTATAATAAAACGAACAGTCCCGGGCCATGGATTCTATGAACTCCACATCCACCTCACTCCCCACCTGGTTCTGCTCGCCTTGGCTGAACATTTTACGTGCTGGGAATAAAATTGCTAACACTCGTAATTTGGGGACATGGGGGGGGGGGGTTTGCTCCATATACCCCTGATCCAACTCCGTGAATTTTGCTCCGGAGGCGGAGGGGGCCGAATCGCACTCCTGACAACCAGTTGTTACTGGCCGGAGGTCGTCCGCCAACCGACCGCTCTGAACGGAGCCGCAAGTTGAGTCGGCCTGACCGATCGCCCGGAATATAGATCACCGCCCGGATAACTCCGAGCGACGGGTCCTTGTACAAGAACCGAAATACACCAATCGGCAGATCACGTGGGATAGGGTCCATTGCCAATCTGCAATTTACCGAAATACCCACGTGATCCAACTATCGGGGTATTCCACCCTCGACGGATCTCGTACGGAACAAACCGCCGAGGCGAGCCTGTCCGTGCGCGATTCCGAGCGGCGTAATCGCCGAGAACCGTCGGTCCTAATGTCCCCCTATTTCGGCAAACCAACGGCTTCCTAACTCCCAACACACGAAAAGTTCAGTCAATGAGGGAATGGACGCAACGAGCAGGTTTACATTCACACAAGGACATTTATTATAATGAAACACGTATGCAATTATACAAGCAACAAAAGAACGACAAAAGGACTACAACCGTCTACTTATTATGTACAGTCATTTACACTTAACAGCAGTTCCTACTTATTAGACGGGCCCAAGGACACACGTACGCGCGCGCATGCACGCACGCACGCACGCACGCACACACACACACACACACACACACACACACACACACACACACACACACACGAAACGGTGGCTGAGGTCTTTAATCACAAGCTCCAGCTCAGAGGACAGGTGAGCTAGAACTCAGAGCTTGACTCGAACCTTTCCACCTCGTGTGGTCTTCAACTTGTCCGGACCCAGGCTCCAGCGATAGCGAGCTGGATCCAATCGCCGCGATCCTTCCCGAGCTCCCGCGAATCCTCCCGTGCTTCTCAACACGTGCCGGTGAGATGAGGCGCCGATCCTTCCTGTCGATCGTCGCTTCCCCGAGGATCCAACTCCAAGAAGAGGCCGATGCGTCGCACCAAGTCGGGAAACAAAATGGAGAACGAAAAGCTCCACGAACCAAGAAGGAAAGGAAGAAGAGGAAGAAGCCTCCACTCGCAGCTCGAGCCGAACAACCGGCTCAAGTTCCTTCCAAAACAAAGCAGCAGCCGAAGCTCACTGAGCCAGCCGAAGCAAAAAGCTTCCAAAAGCCTCAAGCCAAGCAAGCCAAGCAGGACCCGATGGCCTGCTGAACGACTGCTCTCTCCGAAGCAAAAAAAAACTTACTCCTCCCATGGGACTCAGCACACGAACTCTGCCCATGGGACTCAGAACGGGACTCTTCACGAACTCTGCCACGGGACACCCATGAACTCAGCCCGACAAGGGACTCCCACAGGAACAAATAAAGGATCTCCCCTTTATCCTTCCCACCCCCTCCCCCGCACCCAGCATGATTCATGCCCTTGTGATCCACCTTCCGCTCAACCACGGGTGGGAGGGAGTTGTTAACGTCACCGCAGGGTTCTTCTTCCTCTTCGCAGAAGAGGGGGAGGGACGTCTCCATTGTTCGCTCCCTAACTATTAAATTAATCCGCAGCGCATCTAATCGGTTTCAAAACATTTAAACAATGGAAGGTGAGCTATCTGGGGAACATGCACTTATCGACATAGCTGACTAAGGGAACCTGTATGTTGTGTGCAATTGAATTCCAAATATATATATATATATATATAGTTATATGTATGTATGTATATATATATATATATATATATATATATATATATATATATATATATATATATATATATATATATATATATATATATATATATATTGTCACTTATTTGGAATTCGATTTCATGCAGCATACAGGTTCCTTTAGTCAGCAATGTCGATAAGTGCATGTTCCCCAGATAGCTCACCTTCCATTGTTTAAATGTTCAGAAATCGATTCGATGCGCTGCGGATTGATTTAATAGTTAGGAAATGAACAATGGAGACATCCCTCCCCCTCTTCTGCGAAGAGCAAGAAGAACCCTGCCGTCCTGTGACTCATGATGTCAACAACTCCCTCCCACCCGTGGCTGAGCGGAGGATGGAGCACGAGGGCATGAGTCATGAGTCACGCCGGGAGCGCGGGAAGGGCGGGAGAAGGATAAGGACGAGATCCTTTCTTTGTTCTTGAGGAGTAAGCTTTTTGCTTCAGCAGAGAGGAGTCGTTTAGCAGACCGTCGGGTCATGCTTGGCTTGCGTTGGGGTTGAGGCCTTCGGAAGCTTTTTGCTTCGGCTGGCTCAGTGAGCTTCGGCTGAGGCCTGGCTCGGGAGGAGGCTTTTTAGAGGCTTTTTGCTTTGGTGGTTCAGTGAGCTTTGGCTTCTGCTTGGTTCGGGAGAGCTTTTTGCTTCGATCTGCTTTGCTTGGAAGAGAGTTGAGCTGGTCGCTCGGCTCGACCTTCGAGTGGTGGCTTCTTCTTCTTCTTCTTCTTCTTCTTCTTCTTCTTCTTCTTCTTCTTCTTCTTCTTCTTCTTCTTCTTGGTTTGTGGAGCTCTTTATATGTATATATCCTGGTGTTGGCGCAGTGGTTAGGGCAGCGGCTTGGGATCCAAAAGGTCCTGAGTTCAAGCCCCGTTGGGCCACTGAATTAATACACCAGGGGGTTGACTCAGCCTGTCAACCTTCCGAGGTCGACGAAATGAGTACCAGTGTACTGGGCTGGTGTATACCCCGGTTAAAATAGGTGTACCATATCCCTGTGTCGTAAGAGGCAACCAGGGTTGCGTCAGGAAGGGCATCCGGCATAAAACCTATGCCAAATCAGTATGCGGATCATAACGGATGATCCGCTGTGGCGACCCCTAATGGGAGCAGCCAAAAGAAGAAGAAGAAGAAGAAATATATATATATATATATATATATATATATATATATATATATATATATATATATATATATATATATATATATATATATATATATTGGTTTATCAAGCCTCCTTCTCACGACCCTTGAACTGATTCACTAAACATAAACTGAAAACTAGACTGACATACAAATTGATATTACACGAGTACGGTCAACTTACCTTAAAACTTGCCAAAAATATGAACCCTCTTGTCTGCCGATCCAGTTGAAAACTTTGTAGCAATGTCTTGGGGGTCAAGTGCAGTCAGACGATCTTGGTGAACATGACAGATCATGAGATGGTTGAGGCGTTGTTGGGTCATTGTGGAACATAACCAAGTATTCAAACGTCTGAGTGCACTGAATGACCGTTCAGCTTCGCATGAACTTGCTGGGGAAACCAATAGAAGCCGAAGCAAACGTTCTACCTGTGGGAACAATTCGACGGACTTCCGGCACCATGTCCACAAATATCTTACGGTAATCCTCAACAGATGAACCACTGAACTGGTGATGAAAGAAGCCAAGGGAATCCGACAGTTTGGGATATTTGCGGACTATTTGTGGGTTGAATGACCCAGACAGGAGCATTTCACTCAAGTCCCTATACACCATGAGGTCGGTTGATGTGAAGTACTCATTTAAGTTCTCAGATGCGCTGTCGATGACTTTGAAAAATTCAACTCTGTATCCCTCCTCTGCAGAATTGGCAGTGTATTCCTGCGTGCCTCCATCAAGTCTCTCCGGAAGCTTGCGCTTACGAGGGAGGGTCACTGGATCTAGTTGGCACTGCTGGAGCTTCTGTTGTGCTGCTTCGAAAACCTCCTTAAACGTCTGGTCGGTACGGGGAGATTGGAGATTATGTGCAGTTACCTTTGCAACAGTAAGCATACCAGAGACGGTAACTTGTGAACCCTGAAGTGCCTTGTTGAAGTATTCAAGGGATTGGAGAACGGGCAATGATGCAAACAGACCGAGAACACACTTTCCTGATGAAAGACAGCTTCGAATACCGTTGGCTCACGATGCCGTGTTCGTACCAAAGTCATCACTTGCTTGTTGAAGGGCATCCAGTACCGCTTCATAGTTATCCAATATCGATTTCACGGCAGGAGAAAGAGTTAACCAACGCATCAGGCAAATTGGCCTCAGGCGTGTAGGGCAAGGAGTGTCAGCATCGTCAGCGTGGATATTCAAGTACAGATGCTTGAATTTTCCAGAGTTGTTGTAGATGTTGCTGAGTACCTGGACATAATCAAGGGCATCCCTTATGAACGGTGCAGTTTGTAGGGCTTTGGATGTAATGAGTTGGGTGACATGAGCTCCATAGTGAACATAATTGGCCAGCGGTTGGAGTTTTTTTAGCTGTGCTTGACAGCCCTTGTACTTTCCGGACATGCTGCTTGCCCCATCGTAAGTCTGCGCTCTAAGGTGTTCAATTGGGAGTTGACACTGAATTAGGACGTCCTGAAGCATCTTACAAAGTGATACTCCTGTTGTTGACGATACTTGGTAGAGGCCGATGAGATCTTCTTGAACATCAAAGGAATCCGTCACATAGCGCACACACACCGACTCCTGTTCATTACCCTAAATATCTTACGTTCCATCAATTTCGAGTCCGAACTGAGTGGACATTTCATTCAAGTTACTGCAGATATTTCTGAGGATGGCATGACTCATCAACTGTAGAATTTCGTTCTGAATTTCTCCACTTGTGAACGTCGTCTTCCTTGACAGCCACGTCTTGAGGTTTACATCATCCTTGGCCCGCAACTGTAAGAGCATTTTGAAATTCCCTTCAGAGGCATCCTTCCCACGAATTGCAAAACCTTGTCGGTCTAAATATTGCAGTGAGGTGATAATCTTCAGAAGTGCTGACCGTGCAGATCTTTGCTCTTCTAGCAGTTTTCTGCTCAGCTGCACACGGACACCAGGTTGACTTCTGCGACATTTCAGATTTTCAGAGGCAAGCCTATGTGTGTTTGATCGTTCGTGTTGTCTGAATTTTGCTGTAGCCTTTTTCCAGTTCTGAAAGCCCTTTGAGACAAATGCGTGTTCTGCACAGCGGGCAAGTTCGGTAAGTTTTTCACGAGAAGCGTCCGTACAGGTGTGACAGAGTACACCTCCGATGCTCTGATCAAAACGAAGCCACGGAAAATATTTGAACCACTGTTGTTGAAACTTCAACCTTCGGTTTGGCAGTATTTGGACTGGGATACAACTGGCATCATGAGGTTGAAAAGGCTGATCTGGGAAATTAGGCCGAGTACTCGCACATGCACCCTTTTCTGCTATCTTCTCCTTTGAATCGTCCACCTCTTTCTGGGAACTTGATTGCTCCAGGAGAGTGGTCGGGGATGTGCTACTTGATGCTGTCGCGAAAAACTTTCTGATATCCATATCCTCTATGAAACAAGAAGGGAATTACATTTCAGTTGAATAAATTTTGACATGTGAATTATAAGGGTTATTTTTGCATAACAGGGCATTTTTAAGGTCAACATCCTTTTGGCTCGGTCACTATACCTCCAGGCACAATGTTGACATGTGATAAGCTTTGTGTAGCACATGTATTACTAAAAGAGCACCGATACAAGTTCAGTTATTAATTTAGCATCTGAGCTCCCAATTTAGCATTCCATTACTGATTACTCGCTTAGTTCCCGGCTACGCGCATATTACTTTTATTACTTTTGGTTAGAGTCAGATACCCTGGTACTTTATTACCTGGGATTATTAATATTCATCATTTTATTTAATCTGCATTTAATTAACCAATGAGCTAAAGTTGAGTGAGATGATTGTGATATTATCGGTTCATAGTTCGCGTCGTCGTTAAAGATTGTGTTCTTGATTTGCATGCCATCAAAAGGGTTCACCAAAGGAATGAGCTAAAATTAGTTGTTATGTGAACATTTATGTAATTCTTTACCTCTCACAAACCACGAGACCAGGAGACGAGGGATTAAGATCTGTTGCCGTCCGGACGTGCACTCTCTTCTTTCCAATTATTGTACATAGTTTGTTGATTTGTAAATACGTTCATCATTTCCACAAGTGCGCGCCCGTACGTGCAAAAAAAAAACACAACTTTGAAACCACGTGCCTTTGTTTAAGTATAGTGCGTGCCCGTATGTTTTGTTTAAGTACAGTGCGATATGAGTTAGAAAGGTGAAATAAACCATTTTGGTCGCTAAAGGGGCCCCGAGCCGTTGCGGCCTAACACTATCCGAGGCGTGGCACTCCGGGCCATGAAGCCGTGATTTCTTTAAACACTCATAAAATGACGATACAAAGTCCGAAAAGTCCCAACATACCTCAAAATGTCCAGGTCACGTTCCCTGTTAGTGGGTGAACAATCCAACGCTTGGCGAATTCTGCTTCGCAATGATAGGAAGAGCCGACATCGAAGGATCAAAAAGCGACGTCGCTATGGACGCTTGGCCGGTGGGAGACCATGGCTTGGGAAGCACGGATTCTCAATGTTGAATTGTTAACCTATCATCTTTAATAGAACTATAATAGACCAATAAAACTAACAGTTCTTTTTCTTTCGTTGTTTTTGGCAAAAAGTAAAGATCCATAGAGGGTCTGTATTGGGCAACGCCCCAGAGGCTCTTGAGAGGCTCTTGTATTTGAGGAGCATCTCGGCCTGGTTGTACTGGAGCAGCTCGTTTTGTTACGTAACTTACGTTTAATGAAAAAAGTGGGGGAGGGGCAATCGATATGTTGTCCCCCCTTGATAAAAAGTGGGGGTGGGGTTGGGGGGGACATGTCCCCCCCCGTCCCCCACAGGCATAGAACTACAGAACCATGTTCCCCAAACCTTGGGGATACCAGGGTGTTCATGAATATAATTGATAGGTCTCATGGTTTGACAGCCTCATTGGATTGTTGGAAAATATTTTTTGAATTCCCTCTCTTGAACCACTGCATCAATCAATGTAAAACTTCAAACTTATGATCTAGTCGTGATGGGGAATGTACGTTTCAAATTTTAACCTGATCGGACTCATGGTCTGGCAGCCAGAATTATTGAATTTTTTGAATCTGGGTTCTTTTTGATTTTTTTTTTCTTTCTTTTTGGAATCAGGCTCACTTGGCTGCACCTGGATGTGCTTGAGGGTAGAGAAGTATCAGTGAAACCCGAATCCTATCCAGGTTCCTCCTGATAACTTCATATTTTATTTTTGTTTGTTTGAGTTCTTCCTGATGACTCCAATGCAGTGATGACTATCTAATTCCTGATGACTATTTTATTTTGTCTTCCATTTAATTTGAATTTATTTTATTTTATTACAAATTTGCCACCAAAAGAGTTCGCTTGCACCAAGTCCTTCTCAAGACTGTGTGGGGTAAGTATTCTGCAAATACCATGCAGTTTAACCACGTGGTTGATTAAACACTTGCGGTTAAAAAAAAAAAATCCTAAATTACCTTCTGGAGAGCTTGAGGCAAATCATTCAAAGCACCTGAAAGTTTTGGCATCTCCTTACTTTGTTTCACATGATAAATTCCAAAGTAATTCTCTGCAGGCACGCACAGGTGCGAGTCATGATTGATGAGTGAAGGAGAATACAGTTTACACAGCCATGTCAGCATACATCGTGAGATAGTCAAAACATCATGAGAAAAAGACCATATTTGTGCTGTATTTAGGTATGAAGGTCCATATTTATCAGAGTAATTATAATAATTGCATTCATGCATCCCCTAATGCCGAACTATACGAAACGTTGAGAGAAAGAAAAGAGGGGTGGGAGTGAAAAACAGCTCCACATAAGGGTATAAGTTTTCAGGCACTTTTTTAAAAGATTCAACTGTAATAGAGAGTTTGTTCCAATGCCTTGGAGCAATTGATGGAAAGGAACTATAGCCGGCCTTTTTGGGGGAATTTATGTACAAAGGAAGGAGCTGCTGTCGAAGGAAGTGAGTAAGATGTCGTGTGCTGTGTAAAACCATGAGATGTATGCTGGAAGAGAAGATGACGAGGACTTCAGTGTTTGCAGAATTATCCGACACTGTATTCTCTCTGCAACTGGGAACCTAAATTGGAGTTACATGGAACTAAATTGGCTAAACATAGGAGTTGCATGGAACCATTTAGATTACTCAAAGATCAGGCAAGCACACTTGTTCTACACTTGCTGTCATCGATACAAATAGTGTTTAGTTATTCCACCAAGGAAAGAACTAAAGCTTGGTATGAAACTTTTCCTCGTGTTGAAAGTGAACAGCTTTTCTATATGGAAGTGTCTCAAGCTATGGGTGCATTGTTCGTGGCCTGACATACATGTTTTTTTTTTTTATCCTCACTCACATGAAAGGTGACTTTCTCTGCACTTACACCCATTACACTCATCATGTGTTCCAATGTTGTAACTGCATTGTGTGCACATCACCTCTGGGGATATCAGGATGGTTGTAAAGTTTTCTGTGTCTGAAAATTGTACCAAGAAAATTCACCAACTCTATCACAGGCGACTGCATAAAACAGCCCTCAACCAGGTCAGGAATTTATCATTTCACCAAGTACCGTGGGATCTTTAATATCCAACATCACATGGTAGCAGACAAGACAGCCAGCTTCACTGAAGGGCGTTGTTCTCATGATTCAACGACCAGTGTGTGAAGTATCAGGATGCAAGTTTATAGTTCAGTTGGAAATTGAACACAGACTAGACAGCTTGTTCTTGTTCCGGTCCTCCAGTTACTCCTACTATCTACTTCCATCTTTCCGGTCTTCTAGTTACCCCTACCACCTATTCCAAACCTCTGTCCCTGCTTCTCCCTTCATCTCTTAGTCTCTGCCTGATAAGGTGACCTTTCGAGACAACGAAGGATGTGGACCCACCATTTGGAGAGGTTCTGTGATTGGACCGTTCTCAGCTGAATTCGGCAGTCAGTAAGCTATATAAAAATTTCAGCTGTTTTCATCCTTGTCTCAATTTTCATTTTCCTGAACTTAGCCAATCCCCATGCATCAATAATAAAAAGCATTGGTACATTTTCACATTAATCATGAGATATAACTTAAAAATTTAAACCGTCAAAATTTTTTTCATTTTTTTGGAAAATCTGGTTTTGATAATTTGAAACAAAAAGCTCTCACGGATTTCAGGCCGACATTCACACTGTATACATTACATGGCAAAAAGTATGTGGACACCTGCTCATCCAACATCTCATTCCAAAATCTTGGGCATTAATATTGAGTTGGTCCTCCCTTTGCTGCGAAAACAGCCTCCACTCTACTGGGAAGGCTTTCCATGAGATGTTGGAACATTGTTGCGGAGATTTCCTTCCATTCACCCACAAGAGCATTAGTGAGGTCGGGCACTGATGTTGGGTAATAATGCCTGGCTCGTAGTTGGCATTCTAATTAATCGCAAAGGCGTTCGATGGGGTTGAGGTCAGGGCTCTGTGCAGGCCAGTCAAGATCTTCCACACCGATCTCGACAAACCATTGCTGTCTGGACCTTACTTTGTGCACAGGGGCATTGTCATGCTGAAACAGGAAAGGACCTTCCCCAAACTGTTGCCACAAAAGTTGGAAGGAAAAAAATCGTCCAGATTGTCATCATATACTGCAGCATTAAGATTTCCCTTCATTGGAACCAAGGGCCCTCACTCAAAACATGAAAAACACCCCCAGACAATTATTCCTCCTCTACCAAACTTTACAGTTGGCACGATGCATTTGGGTAGGTAGCGTTTTCCTGGCATCCGCCAAACCCAGATTCGTCCATTGGACTGTCAGATGGTGAAGCGTGATTCATCACTCCAGACAACACGTTTCCACTGTTCCAGAGACCAATGGTGGTGAGCTATACACCATTCCAGCAGACGCTTGGCGTTGCGCATGGTCACCTGAGGCTTGTGTGTGGCTGCTCAGCCATGGAAACCCATTTCATGAAGCTCTCAACGAACAGTATTTGTGTTGACGTTTCTTCCAGTAAGTTTGGAACTCACAGTGTGTTGCAACAGATGACAGATGATTTTTCTGCACTTCAGCACTCGGTGGTCCCATTTTGTGATCCTGTGCGGCCTACCACTTTGCGGCTGAGCTGTTGTTCCTCCGAGACGTTTCCAGTTTCCACTTCACAATAACAGCACTTACAGTTGACCAGGGCAGCAATTTGACGAATTGACTTGATGGAAAGGTGGCATCCTATGATGGTGCCACGTTGAAAGTCACTGAGCTCTTCAGTTTGACCCTGTCTACTGCCAATGTTTGTCGATGGAGATTGCATGGCTGTGTGCTTGATTTTATACACCTGTCAGCAACGGGAGTGGCTGAAATAACCGAATCCACGAATTGGAAGGGGGGTGTCAACACCCTTTTGGCCATGTAGTGTACCAAGTACACATGCTCAAATTTAATTTATGACATTGTGAATGGTTCTGAGAATATGCATTTTTCTGCTGGTGAAAAAAACTTGTTTAACTAGAATGGCACTCGGTAGAGCACATACTCCACCACGTCATGCTGATCCATGAGACCATACCGGGCCCAATACATTTTTGAAATATCATGCTATACAGTACTATATAATTTGGCCCTATCTCTCAATGGTGAAGAATTACTTTAAAAATGAAATAATTCTCGTATTCAGATCCGGATTCGGACCTTCACCAAAATCGAATCAATTCATCCTTGCCACACACCCAACATGTCCACCAAGTTTCATCCGAATTCACACACAACCTTTTTGAGAAATTATGCTATATACAGTGTTAGTTTCACCCCATGTCTCAATGGTGAAGAACCACTTCAGCACATAAAAAGAGCTCAAGTGAGCACAATATACGCCCGAACAAGAAGGTATTTACAGAATTGTTCTACTACATGGAAAACAGCATCCTGGTTGCCATGGCAACCACTTTAGATGACGAACGTATGTCGCGACACACCGTCTCCACAGTCTGTACCTATGTACCAAATATGAAACGTGAAAGTTGAAAACTTTGGGAGTGAGAGTGCGGACAGGAACGGACAGACAGACAGACAGACGGACGACCGGTATCACATAATACGCCCCAATATATATATATATATATATATATATATATATATATATATATATATATATATATATATATATATATATATATATATATATATATATATATATATATATATATATATAAATATAATCGGGCGTATAAAAATTATTGTAGTTGGATCCGGATCTTCACCAAAATCGAATCAGTTCGTCCTTGTCACACACCCAAGCTGTCCACAAAATTTCATCCGGATCCATCCACAACTTTGTTTGTGTACAGGATATCTCAAAAACAAACAAACAGAAAGGGGTGAAAACATAACCTCCTTCACTTTCGGTGGCAGAGGTAACAAGCGCATTTGCTCTTTCACCTAACATGTAAACACATTGTCAACCATGTCTGAATATAACCATTATAACAATGCCTAATTTGAAGGGTTTTAATTTTTTGTTCGGTAAATACGATTTGTTTTTTGTGCACCATTAGCAATAGACCAGCTCTATAACTCAATATATCCTGAAGACACACCAAGCGTACTGCTCAGGCTGGGTTAGATTCCCCCATCGGTCTTAAACGGGCACCCTGGTGCTTCGCAAGCAAGGCGTTGCATCGAGTGCGCCGACCACTCGAGGGTAAGGTGAGCCAGGTTACTTCACTTGTAGACATTAAAGACCTCTCTGTGCCTTTAGAAAGAATAGACCACTGTGACCACATTCTTGGTGAAAGCCATATCCTAATCAACAGAGGTGCTGCATTTGTAATGATTGAATCACTGCAATAGTAACGGCAAACTGAATTCATAAATTGAATCCCTGTATAATATGCAATTGAAAGAAAAGTTTAAATTGTTAACTGTAAGCGATGATGCCAGCGAATTAACTGAAGGGAAAACAATTGAAGTGATGCAAACTAATACAAAAACCCAAGAAGCCATTGCTTAAATTACCATTGAAACAATACTCATTGGCCTAACATATAGAATGCATTCAGGATTCAAAGATTCCTAAAATGAGAATGTACATGGATAATTATCCTTACCCGTTTCAGAGACAGGAGAGGCTATTGTAATTGTTCTGTGTGTATGAGGGCAAGCCCACATGTCGATCTACTTTAATATAGCACCAACGGGCAAAAGTGGTCACCAATACAAACACTGGAGCAATCTCTGCATTAAACGCTCTGTCTTGGTCAATAATGCACTATTAAGCACTCTGACGGTAACAATAAATGCTTTAAATCCAATGCAAACATTTTACCAAAAGACATCCTGATAAGTAAAGGCAAACAATGCATGAACTTAATGTATTTATAATCCTACAGGAATCATGTGCCTTTGAAGAAACATCAACAGGACAGTTGAGACTTGGAATCAAATTTCTTGCAAAGTCGGCATTCTTTAGCTCCGGCTTGCTCCAAAATAGCCGCAGCCATATTTTATTAATCACAATCGCAAACGGTGGAAAAATGTGAAATATGCTGCTGGTGACAATCAAAATGAGAAACAACAGCAATCCACTTAATTTGCAAGTCCCGCACATCATCGTGATCATGCTCGAAGTCACGACAAGGAACAGCCAAAGCGAGGAAATAAGGCAAATTTTTATTGAAGGCAATAAATGTCAAAATCCACATTACTTCAAGTACAGTAACAAATATAACAAAATGTACATCTTGCAAGTTAAGGTCGACCCTAATATTGCAACTTTCAAGTGCTACATCTTGCATTGCTCAAATTCATGGTCAGGATAAGAAATAGAAATGGTAAATGTGACTATCCCTCAAGGACTCACTGAGAGCTCATGAGAACAGAAGACAACAACAAGAGATAAACCAAGTATTTGTATTCTGGTGTTCTGCCCATAGGCAGGTCCAGTAATGCCGATGCACTTTCTTCGCAAGGATTACGCTAGGTGGATAAACCAAGTATTAAACAAAAATGTACATATTTTCAAATAATAACACCATGTTTGTTTTATATCCTAGCAGTTTTGAATAATGCATGAATTTCCGACATCATAACTTATGTGCCAAACATTGTTGTAACAGCAGGTCGTACTAAACCTACTGGGTGAAACCTCAGACCCAATCTGTTGCATACGTGGGAGCAAACCGTTTGGCTAAGTAAACATGAACCCACAACTGATGAAATAAGCCACACCATGTGTAAATTTGTGAACAAAAATTAAAAGGAAACATCCATATATTTACAAAAGCGATTGGGCATGGGTGGGGAGAGGTCTATTAAGAAAACAAATATTTATGGGGGGGAGGGGGGAGAGAAAAAAAAGTATAAAAGACTGAGGGTATAGGAAAGTTCAGGAGAAGAGGAAATAAAAAGGAAAAAAAAAAAAAACCACAAACTTGGAGGGGATAGTTGGGCTAAATAAGAGAAAAGGGAATTTTCTCAAAGTGTGAGAAAGGGGAAGAGGTTGTGGAGGGAGGAATTCTGCAAATTTGAGTATGTTATTTATGGATGACCCCCTTTAGACAAATGGGGTAAAATTATATCGAAATTTGTAGCAATCACGAACAAGTATCATTCCAATTATTTATTAAACCACCCAAAAAGAAAATCCCATATAAAATATGATTAGACATGAGCAATGCAGATAAAACAATTATCAGGTATATTGCGTCCAAATTTGGCAAGGTAGTAAGAAAACCAAAAACAAACAAACAAGAACCTACTTTTGCATTAGTAAATATAAAACAATCCATATATATATATATATATGAACGCAGATGCATGAGATCAACGATTGTTGGGTTCCTCGATCTGATAATATTCGAAAGGATTCTTAATCAATTCCTTGGGGTCACTTGCCATTTCCTGAGAAAAAAGCAGCATAACGATGGGAACATCTTACCCGGTTGTGCATCAATTCAGTAGTGAGTCACAAGGTATTTGTTCAAACATGTACTCCAGGTTGCTGGCAACAACTGGCATGCATTTGTGATGGTATCACACAAAAATCACCTCATCAGGAAGGAAATATATGTTTTTCATTTCTAAACTAGTCCCTGAATGCTCGATTGAAAATGACCGATTATCTGCAAAAAAATATATTTTTAAAAAATTGAGCGTTTTATCTGCACCTGAAAAAGTTGTTAATGCATAAAGAATAACAATATAAATTCAATAGTTCAGGACTGAGATTTGCTTTTCGAGGTTACTCAGCAGAGATAGAGATATGATGGGTGTTCACTACGTCGTACGAATAAGATACAAACAATGGTCCAAGACAAGTCAATGCGTTTTTGAAAAATCCTCTTGTAAGTACCCTATATGTAATTAGTACAAGTTTAAAAAAGAACAAATGATATGGAGTTGTGAATTTTTTAATTTTTTTTTTAAAGACCTTGGTGTGTTTATTGTGAGTATCTCATTCATAGAATGTTTTGTGCGGACCTTGTACACCACGACTGTACAAATAGGCTTCATTGCTCTCACTCGCCACTGCTCCCCCTCCCCCGCTCACCACCCCCGAGTGAACGGTCCCCTATCGTTGGCTTTGATACAATGTCGTCTACATCAAGCAAATTGAAACAGATGTCGATTTCAAGGGATTGCAGCTACACCATGTAATAAAAGTCGAATTTTTTGGGGGGAAATTTGAGTCGAGCTTTCTGCTAATTAATCGTAAAATTTTTAAAACATCACATTTAAATGTCACATTAGCTCATTTCTTCATTTACTTGTAACCATAGTCATAAAAGTCAAAGACGTATGTTCCTTTTCCTCATAGCTAACTGAATTCTCCATTTCCGAAATTCTCCATATTGCGAAATAGATACCATTTCCCATGTGCTTCATAAATTGATGAATCAACAGGGATTATTGCTGCAACCTCATCCATCTCACTCGGTCTTGTAAAAGCCTCATTATGCCTTTTCACCTCATAGTCAAAGATAAACACTCGTTATTTAGACTACATAACCTCAAAGAAAAAAAATAAAATAAAATAAATCAGGGGTCAAATTGAAGATAATGAAGTGCAAAGGCAGACCTGTGGATGTGATGGGGAAAAAATCTACGTTAGGTACTCAAAACGGTGAGAATATAACGTTAGGAATATATTTTAAATTCCTCCACAACGCCTGCAAGCCAAACATCTTCCTTCCCTTCACTCCTTCCTCCTCATAAATGCCTTTTCCCATCCCATCCACTCATGCATTTCTCTTCACCACCCTTCATCAATACAACAAATATTAATCATAATTAAAAAAAAAAAAAAAAAAAAAAAAAAACTTAATTCCAACATTTGAAGAGTAAAAACTTTAATCACAGTTAAACCTATGACCCAAAGTTGTCTTCATGTGATGGTCGAGCAACAATTTCAAGCAATGATGATGACTCATCACTGTCTCTAAAATATAATACAGATTTTGAATAGCTACATACAGAAAGTTACCAGTTGCCTTTTTGGAAGTGCACAATAGAAATTTTTTTCAAAAAAATCCAACAATGTGTCCAACATCATTTGTGTGGTATTACCCCAAATAAACTGGATAAAATGCATTTGAAGAAAGATCAACTGCAATAATAACATCCTAAATGTTATGCGTCTCTGTAATATGTATATATTGAAAAGGCTGCTTGGCTTGTTCTTGGCCATTGAACATTAACAAATACAAGTTCCCTGAAGGCTTGATGAATTGTGGTAGGTTTCCTGCTTTGATTGCAAATGCGAAGTTTGTTCGATCCCACAGAAAGGCTGCTTTGGTTCTCTGGTCGTCACACCTCCAGAATTTGATTTGGAAGGCATAAATGATGGAAATTGCAGGGGGGAACATTTACCTTGCCTGATGCAAGATTCAATGGAATCAACCACACTTGTGCAATTTTTGTTGGTCTCTGTTGTTCTTTTATCTTCAGGCTTCACAAATGAAGTTGGCCTTTCATCATCATCAACTTTTACACGCTTCCGTTTTGTGTCCTCAGTTGGTTCTTTAAACCACTTGCAAATGTCTGGAAGATTTAGTCCACTGCTAAAAAGTTGACGAATGTAGGACGTTTTCAGATTGGATTCAGGCTGATCCTCCTCAACACGTCTCCTCCCCTTTACTCGAGTCGGCTTCAACAATGGGCATGCAACTTTTTGGAGTGGAACCCAAAGCCTGTTTGCTTGTTCAAACTTGGAGTTGATTAGAGCCAAATCATTTTCTGATATCCCATACAGAAGCAAGTCTGCAAGGTGGCTCTCATTTTCTGAATACGTTCCTTCATTCTTAAAATTTTTGGCAGAATCGGCAAATGGCATGAGGTTCTGTGTTAATGCATCAAAACATTCATTTTCATTTAATCCCATTCCTCTTGTATTCTGTAAACCGTTTGTTTTTCTTGTATATCCAAATAAACTATCATCTGCACAATCCCTGCTTGGAATTGACAAAATCTCACGACATGCACGTGGCTTTCTTCCCCGTTTCTTAGCACCGGTGTTTTTTGAATTGTTGACAAGAAGTCTTTTTTTGTACTTTCTTCGACGTGGCCTTTTCCACGTTGTTTCTTCAAATTCCTCATCAGAGCTAAAGTCAAAATCTCCGAACGGTGCAGAAATTAATAGTTCAGCGCTCGCGATTACCGTTCTCTGTTTCAATGTTTCAGCATCGACTGATATTAAAAATCCTAAAGAGGTCTTGCCTCTGCAATAACCATTCCTTTTGCCACGTGTTGTGCGCAAGTGCCTTCGACATCTCGTCACAGATCCTGACAATGACGATGTATTTTTTAACCTTTCATCATTTTCCTCTTCCATATTGTCATTCAAGCCTTCAACATATGGCACACACACTGATTTGTGTTCGCTTGTGTAAACTTCTCGATTGACCGTTTCAGTGTTACGATTCCAAACTACGATGTTCAATTCTGGTCTGCTGATCAGGGGCCAGGGTGAATCACATTTGGCTGTGCTTTTCATTTGATTATGCATTTCTTCAGGGTTGTCTTGCATTTCCTCTCCCTCATCATCATTCGTTACTGAAGAGGGTGGTGATGAAATTTTATGAGAATTTTCATGCATAAAGTTACTTGCATTCAAAACTTTTACTTCACAGTAAGTGCCATTTGATGTCTTTTCTGAAGAACTGAAACGGAACCCATGTCGTTTTCGAAGAACCATCCCATCACTCGTGGAATTTTGCATTGGCATAGCAAATTCCCTTTTCCTTTTCCTCAACTTCTTTTCTGAAAAACATCGTTTGTAAGGACCATTTTCTTTGCTGCATGTACTTATGTCATCTTTAACAGTTGAGAGGGATAGAACTTCATCAGAAGGAGCTAAATCTACTGCTGGAGGCACTGTTTCAATCATGTGACTTTTTGCCACACTCATTAGTGGTGCAGGATTATCCTCATGTTTGATTTTGTGAAAATTACTCTGTGCTGGTGTTGAGTCTTCTTTTTCTTCATTGCCATTGCAAACTGAGGTCAACATTATTTGGTCACCATTGTCAGGAAGGTGTAGAATTGACCTGCTATAGGCTTCTTCACCTTGTTCTTTAACCCTTACATCAAGCTTTTCACGTTTACGGAACCGACACAGACTTTCTAAAGCAACAACAAGCTTCTGTCCTTTTTTCCTTTTCCTCTGGACTTTGCCCTTGTAATGTTTTTTCCGTTGACTGTCATCATTTTCCTCCAAGACTTTTGTACTGTCCTCCAACGATTCCTTACACTTGTTAAATTCCATCACATTTTCACAGGCCTGGTCACCTGAAGTCTTTTGCTGCAGTTTCACTTTATTGACTGACTCAGTTATATTTTGAATCTCAGAAACCTGTAATAGTTGTTTGTTGGAAGTCAGTTGATCAAATTTGTGTGAACTGTTATGATTTGTGCTCTCAACATCACATGATATGCCTGCAACACCGTCATGCATGTCAGTTGTCAGGTTGTGGCTATCAAGCAATGATTGTGCCAATGGTAATGTCATATCACTGGCCATTTCTGATAATTTTCTTGAGTGAGCTGTTAGCCAAAGTGTCTGGAGCTCATAATGACTCTCAGAGTATAGGTGTCCTCGAGTACTTTTGCGTGCGGAATGGCGCTGGGGAGAGAATGTTATGGGTGTGCTCGCCACTGTTAGGCTCCCATTCTGTTCCTGGTTTCCTGAATGCCCTACATACACAATATCCTGCTGGCCTGTAAGGTCAGAAGCTGGTCCAGAAGGCATGGATGAAGCACCATTAGTCACCAGCTTGTTGTTTGTTGGGCTAGAGTTTAGATCATCAAATCCAGCTCCTTGACTTTCATTCACAATAGTGGCAGGACCAGAGCATTTAGAGTTGTCCAAACAATCTCCTCCAAGTTTATAAAGCGTCTTATTTTCATTCAAGCAACAGTTTACCTTCATATTTTTATTGAGAAGTACATCATGCCTCCAATACTCCCCACCAACTTGTTCTCCTGTAAGATAAGATCCCTTTTCAACAGGTATAGTCATAGGGATACCACCATTGTCAAGCCAGGAGTCCCACACAGATCTTGGTGTAGCCAAAACCAGATCTTGTTTACAGTTCTGGTAGCTTACAACCTGCTGCAGAAAGTTTGTGATCTTCTGATTATTGACGACTTTATTTGTCATTTTTGGAAATGCCTGCACCTTCACAAATGATTTTCCAAGCTTGTTACCATTGAAGCCTTGAAGATCAACTACCGATCCATCACTCCGTGAGAGGACAGCAGCTGGCTGCTTCCCCTTATTAAATTCCTGAGGATGTCCAAGATGTTGGCTGGTGAAACCATGAGATGTAGGCTGGGTGCTTCTGTTGCTTTTATTCCAAGATGTTGGGGTGCTGGAAGCCATGCTATTGGAAATGCCCTGCACACACAAAATTTCAAGGAATAATAAAAAAAAAAATTACAAGGTGAAATGAAGTATACCAAAAACAAAATAATGAATAAGTACATACAGTATATTTTCATGATGCTCTTTTTTGGCTTTTCCCATTTTATCATTTTTATAAAATGACACTACCTCACTTGACGCAGCATTTAGAGGATAGAGCTGATTGAAAGTAGGAAAGTGCAACCCTTATAACAAATTTCTGATGTAAATGTCTCCAAACTCTAATTTTTACAAGTCAAATCATGTAATGAATAATTAAATGGAACACTCACTTTTATATTCTCCAAACCGGGTGAATGCAAACTAATCTACATTTGGTAAAAGAAAACCCAAGGTAAAGGAGAGGCAGAAAAAGGCATTTAGCACGCACCGTGGCAGAATCACAACATCAGAAGACATTTTTACTCCACAACACAACGCCCAAGACCATATTTAACAGCACGATAAACATCAAGTAAGAGAAAGAGAGAAGAGAAAAAGAAAGAGGAGTCTGTGTGCAACAGACACACGGGACTAGGACGAGCAAGAGGGATTGAAAGCCGCTCGCATAATGAGTGGGCTTATTAAAAGGTGAAGACCGTGATGAGGAAGGCACACAAGCCAGTACACACAGGCTCCGACCTACATACCTGCTAGAGTTATCTGTATCAGTCTATTCTGGATACCTCTTGGTATTTATCTGTCCTTACACTGCTTGTCCTGGAAAACTATTTCACAAGAGTAAGCAAGCTACTGTGAATAAAAAAACCAGAAACTCCATCTTATCTTATGTCAAACTTTTTCATCTTCAAATGAGGGTTATCCCCAAAACTGTCACTACATTTGTAGCATTTCAAGTAAAAGGTTTAGGAGATAGTGCAAATGTCATTTAACAATGTCTTTATTCACCATATACTTGGTAAATATGAAGTTTCTCACAAAATCTGTTTTGCTTTTTGAAATCAAATCAAAATAATGCAATCTCATCCCAAGGATGTTGCCGAGGCAGAAAGCTTTCAGCAAAAGTTTTCTACAAACGTGGACTGAGGGTCTGTGACCAATTAAGAACCTTTGGAGTGAGACGCTTTGCCTCAACTATTATAATTCAACAGATTTAAATCTGTGCCACTTCGACTTATTTCCCAAAATGAAGAACGAATGTGGAGGAAGACATTTTACAACTGCTGAAGAGGTAGACACAGTAATCTTCACTTCATCCACACTTCATAAGGAACACCTCTGTGCTGAGATTTTAAAAAAATACATTGAAGAAGGTCAAGATGATGTGGAGCAAGTTGGGCCATCCGATCAAGATGGAGTTATCTAGATTTTAGTAAAGCATCAAAAATATTGCTGTTAGCCATGATAAAGTCATAAAAAACAGGGTGGAAAGAAGGGAATCAACAACAGCATGGTAGAGGACACAACAGAGGGATACTTGGAAGAATGGGCAAGGTATAAGAAACACCCAGAAAAAATAAATAAACAAACAAACAAACTTTGGAGTGCAACAAAAACAATAGCAGGAGAAAGAGTCTCATTTCCTTGTTTAAATTCACACATGACCACGCGACCGCTCATTAGGACTCAACGTAGTCCCATGGAAACTGTGGTAATTTGTACATTCATTTCCATTCTGCATACGAAAAATAATCACTTAAATGGAATAGGTTCAATTCCCACCTGAGCATCGACCTTTGAATGCGTATGCACAAGCCAAGCTATGGCAGAATCACTCTCCTGGCCGAGGGAGTCATGTGACATATGATGCTCGATAACCCAAAGTGTTGTTACCTCCGTCACCGAAGGTGAAGGAAGTTATGTTTTCACCCCTGTCTGTCTGTCTGTCTGTCTGTCTGTGTGCACGATATCTCAAAAATTGTGGACGGATCCGGATTACATTTGGTGAACAGGTTGGGTGTGTGACGAGGACAAAATGATTGAAGATCCAGATCCGGATCTGATGACTAGAATTTTTTCAGTGATTCTTCACCATTGAGAGATCGGGACAAAAATGATATATAGCATGATATCTCAAAAAGTTGGAGACTGATTTGGACGAAACTTAGTGGACACATTGGGTGTATGACAAGGAAGGATTAATTCAATTTTGGTGAAGATCCGAATCCAGATCTGGATACGAGAATTATTTAATATTGAAAGTGATTCTTCACCATTGAGAGATAGGGCCAAAAACAATATATAGCACGATAACTCAAAGATGTATTGGGCCCGATATGTTCTCATGGTCAGGCATTACGTGGCGGAGGTACGCTCTCCACCGAGTGCCCTTCCAGATATTTCATGTTTTTACATCAATTTGATTATGAATTGAAAGTTTTTGTGATGTTGGCCGTCCTTCCGCATGTGAAAATAATGTGACACAGCAAATTTATGAAATTGGCCTGGGGGCTTGAATACACAGGGTGGGCCAATAACAACAAAAACCCCCCAAACCGTCAATTTCAAAATATATGAATTAATACTGCATGCTTTCTGAAAACTCTTCATCTTTTCTATATTTTCAGGTTAGGACATATACGACAGTTGAATAGATGGCAAATTAGTCACTGATGATGTGCCATTGAATCAACTTGTCAACTATAATTGTGCCAAAAAACAGCTTTTTTTAGATCCTCGTGGAGGATCTCAGTCTTACTCACGTTGTTCTTCTTGTGGACTTTTTTGTTTCACAGCCGACAGTTTTCATCGAAACTTCCTGAAACTTGGCGTATATATGTAAAAATACCCTGCGCAGACAGTAACCATCTCCAATTTTGGAAATTCCTCCGAGAAAAACAGTTATGACGTCAAAATATCTCTGCTAATGGAAATCGCCTAAAAAAAATTATCTCCAAAACTAGGCAAGCTTTTTGAATTCTGTTTGCGGGAATCGAACAGGGCATTAGCAGAGAAGAGCTAGAGGGGGAGCACTCGGCAGAGTGCAAAACCTCCGCCGCCAATACTGCTGGGTAACTCAAGTGAACCTTATATCTTATTCATTAAATATTATGTCAACAGTGCTGACAGAGTTATAGTTCTTTTCTCCAACATTTTTTTTTTGGGGGGGGGGGGGTTGGAAATCACTTAAAACATGCAGAAATGCAAAAAAAAATTAAAATATTTTTTCAAAATGGCCGCCATAGCGGCCATATTGGATTTTGGACAGAGTCCAAAATCTAATGGCATGATCCTTGGCCATACCTAACCCCCCCACCAAGTTTCGTCGAAATCCATTGAGGAGTTTTTCCGTAATACTGTTCACAAACAAACAAACAGAAAGGGGTGAAAACAGTAACCTCCGATCTTCGATGGCGGAGGTTAATTACCGCACATATGATACATCACTATGACGACATATCAATTTTTATGACGTCATTCCTATTTTTTGACATTTTTTGTTTCACAACCCAGAGTTTTCATCGATTCTTCGTGAAACTTGCCATGTATATGCAGAAAGCCCACGCACAGGCAGTAACCATGTCCGATTTTGGAAATTCTTCCCAGAAAAATGTTGACGTCATAATATCGCCGCTAATGGAAATCGCCGACGCCATTATCTCCGAAACTAGGCAAGCTGTTTGAATTTTGTTTGTGGGAATCAAGCCGGGCATTAGCACAGATAATTTATCGCAAACCTGATACATCACAATGACGTCATATTCGTTTTTATGACGTCATCATTAAGAGCAAGAGGATCTTAGCTCATTCGAGCTTGTTCTGTTACACTTTTCTGCGATTTTTCCAGGAATCGTAATTGACTTTTTTTTTTTTTGGCACACCCTGTGTCATGAAGAAACTTCCCCAATAATATAAAACAAGACCCAATCACATCTCTCACCCGTAACTAGAGGGAATAACCAACCAGCTCTCACTAAAGCAATTACCCCATAGCCAAACCCGCACTCTGCGCGAACTTTATAAAGTGAGGGTACATTAGGAGGTCAATATATCCAGTGTTCACAATGTGATTTATAGAATTTCTTGATATACAAAGTTTCTTGTTCCATTTTTTGAGTCAAATGCACCTTCTGAGGTAGTCAGCATGTGCAGAAGAGGGTTTTACATTGCAGATGCTGTTTTCTCGGAGTGGCATTACGCTTCTCAGCGGTGACGGTCTGTCGATGACAGACGTAATGACGTCAGCGAATGACCGATGATGTCATTACGTCATGACGTCTCTCAGCGATGACGTCATTACGTCTCTCAGCGATGAGGTCACACGTCGCCATGCAAACAAATGCAAAAATTAGAAAAATCGCCAAATATTCCCAAACCTGTCCATCTGGCGCGATCACACATAGCCTATGCTGTACATTAGACCACAGAGCACCCGCATGCCGAAAGTGGCGACAATCCGTCCGGCAGTTTCGGAGGAGATACGTCCACAAAATATGGGTTAGCGTATTAATATAATAAACGTGGCTAGGATTATAAAAAAATTAACTCTCTCACCGCAGGCAGGTCGGTGGTCTTTATGTCTTGTACCATCTCATCTCTGACCTCGCCTCCCCCCTCCTCCACTCTGTCTGCCATCTATTCCCCCCCCCCATTTTTCTGTATGGTGCTCAAGGTCCGTCAGCAACTCCCTTCTGGTAAAACTACCAAAATCAAGAATCACTGCTCATCTTCCTTCATTCTTTCATTCCTCCCTATTCCTCACCTTTGGAACAAACTCCCACACTATCTTCAATCCCACTCTTCCCTCCAGGTCTTCAAAACAGCTGTTCACCACCATCTCTTATCTTCCCCCATCCAAAACCTTGACCTTTTCTACCCCCGTTAATCCATCCCAAACCCACCTCCTTCAAATTCCCTGCTTTCCTTCCTGAAAGTCCCTGCAGTGTAAGGACCTGAAAGTCTCTGTAGTGTCCATATTGTTTACCCAGTGTACCCCACCTCATCCCTCTCCCTTCAACAGATCAAATATGTCTGTTACCCACTGTTTTGTGCTTCTCTCTCTCCAGCCCCTCCTGTCTCCTGCTCCCCTTGTAATACGTTATGTGCGTTAGCTCGTCTACGAGCGTTGACGTTGTACATAAAAAAAAAAATTCCCATGCTCTTCCAGCCAAAGAAAGCTGCACAAAGCAACCAATTAAAGCTACACAAGGTAAGCCCTTTGCTGTTACAAACCCTAACTGGGTTCCTCTGCAATAGCAAACATTCACAAGTAGCACATACATGAAAATCCCAATGCTACACCCCTCCCACCCACTTAATATCAGTTAACCCAGAAAAGTAATCTGACCAGATTTTAGGTACAGCATTACAGGTCCTAAGAATGAGGCCAAACAGTATATCTGCACGAATCACATGAAGATGCTTACCATGTCAATAAAACGATCAGGTAAATGCAAATATTTGATACTGACCTTCTACTAATTACAAAGATTATTCACTATCATGCATTTTTTCAGGATTGTCCTACTACTCCTTCCAATTTAAGATAAACAGGCCATATAACTAACTTGCGTTATTTTAATGAGGGACGAGAAAGCATCTGAAAAGGCAAAGTCCATCGGTGTCCACTTAGTATTATGACTTCTTCTTTTTGCATATTCTAAACATGACAAAAAAAAACAAATTTTTAATACAAAAAAAGATTGACGATTTTAGGGGACCTCGACCTTTTGACCTCAAAACAAATGGCTTCGAGCTTTTGATTTGTGAACCAATTCAGTGACCCAATATATGCATATTCTTAAAATTTCAGGTCCATCGGATGCAAATTGATTTTAGTGATGTTGACCTTTGACATTTTGACTGGATCATTAATTTGTCTTCTCCATATTCTCATAATAAAGCTTTGCTGCAAATTTAACGACAAAAGCTCAAATGGTAAAAAAAAATAAAGTTACCAGACATCCAGACACACACATGATTGCAAAACCCCATCTCCCAGGGGACAGGCTAATAATTTCACACTAATTCTGGAAAGAGCGTGAACAGAATGACTATGTCATTGGACTTCATCAAATCATTTGTTCTCAACTCAAAAGGTCTCGAGTCCAACCTGATGTGAAAGTAAATGATGTATCTCGAGTCAAAATTATTGCATCTCGTGTCCAAATCCCATAAATTATTACCATTGCCGGAGATGGTATTGCATTTGGATCCATTCGCCTGTCTGTCTGTCTGTTTGTCCACACAGAACTTTGGTGTTTTGCTCCGCAACCGCTTATCGGATCGAGATGAAATTTTCACCATTGGTGCGACTACGTATGTAGAATATTTTCATGCCAATTATGACGTCATAGGTAATGTGGTGTGGCAGCTATGTTGGAAAAACAGGAAAATTTTGACCGATGCATCTCTGAAACTGCACTGAGGAAAAAATTGAAACTTGGCACCGAGCAAGTACTCCTCATGGGAAATGAGTGTGATTTTTATGACGTCATAGGTACCTTTGTTACGACGTCATAATTGCATACGTAGAATGCTACATCCGATCAGTATGAAAATTTGAGGGTCATCTCGGGATAAAATAGTCCACAAAATATTTTTTGATGACATCATCAGTCGCGTGATTCGGCAGCTTCTTCTCCAGAATGGCTGGACAGATCGAGGGGAAGCTTCACACAAATGTTCTCCAAGGCATGCATGTCCAAGGTTGTTAAGGAATAATTGACAAGTCACATGGTTTGGCAGCCATAGACGATTTAAGGAAGAAAAAAAATTAAATGTTTTCTCTGGAACCGCTTAATCAATCGATGTGAAACTTCACAATTGTGATCTAGCTGGGATGTGGAATACATGTTTTTAATTTCAACTTGATCGGACGCATGGTGTGGCAGGTAGAATTATTTAATTATTTTGATATTGGTTTATTATTATTATTATTTTTTAATAAGGCCCATTTGGCTGTGCCTGTGGCTAGGATTATAGGATGGGTTTGTTGGATAGGATTATAGGATGGCTAGGATGGGTTTGAGGGTAGAGAAGTAGCAGCTGAATTGCAAATCCTATCCAAGTTCCTCCTGATATAACTTATTTTTTCTTGTTTGAGTTCCTTCTGATTACTCCAATGCAGGACTGTTCCTATTTGGTCTTCCATTTGATTTGAATTTAAATTTATTTTAATCCCATTCTAAATTCAATTTGAATAATAATAAACGTCATGGGTCAGGGTCAGGTGTCCAATCAAAGCGGGACGTCTTAGTACTCGGTCATCAGTGCCAGCAGTTATAAAGTGGCACTTCTAATTATGTCTCATTAATTACGTAACACACCAGTACACAAACAACACACAACACACCACACAAAACAAGTCAGGGCGAGGGTCTGCAATCTCTGATTGCTCTTTATCTTGTTTGTCTTTTTGAAATCCGTGCTGCAACACAAAAACTACTCACTGATCATTTCTGTCACCTCTGTCATCCTCTCTTTCATTTATATGAACTGTTCTTAATTGGTCCTACACTTGTTTTGCCCCTATTTTTCTCATGCATATAACCGAAGAAGCATTTCTTGTTCTGTCTAATATTTATTGTTGTCTTATTCAACCTACCTATTTGCATGTTTAATCTTTCACTACCTTATGATGTACTGTATTGTCTTCAACAAAAAGGGGCAGAGCATGGAGAGAATGAAGAGGAAGCCAATGAAGTCGAGTGGTCTCCATATTGACTGGACAATTTTGAGAGCAATTTTTTTTAAAAGTCAGATGAAGGCGATGCATAAATGAGCTTAACCAGTCGGAAATAAATTGTAATAGGTGATGCGACTGTACAAGGAATCTACATTTCCATTATTGCAATATCATTGCAGTTTCAGATCTTTGAAGATATTTATGGAAGTGGTAAAGAAGCAGATTTTTCATCAAAGCATGAATGTGGTTCCAAGAAGAATATCGACTTCATGATAACACCAAAGTTACACACTGTGGGATCTGAAGTGATACTGTGCATAGCTAGTGAATTTAGCGAAGTCGTGAGGTTCCTGAGACCAGCGTGTGGACCTGAAACCACAATGTTGGTTTTGGTCAAGTTCAGTTTAAAATAGAACGGCACTCGTTACAGCCCATACCTTCGCCGGGCTGAACAGTTTAAATTTCGTATCCCACTGACAGGTCGGATCTGAATCCTGACCTTAACCAAAATCGGATCGGCTTGTTCTTGTAACCTACCCAACTTATCCACAAAGTTTAATCATAATTTATTTGCAACGTTTTGAAAAATCATGCTATATATATATATTGTTTTTAGCCCCATTCCTCAATGTTGAAGAATCACTTTCAAAAAATCCCATCTCCGGATTCAGATTCAGACTTCACTAAAAGTTAATCAATTCTTTCTCGGCACACACCCAGCCTGTCCACCGAGTTTTGTCCGAATCCGTCCATAACATTTTGAGACCATTTTTGACCCCATCACTCAATGGTGAACAATCAGTTGAAAAATTACATTGGCTGGATCCAGATCTTCACCAAAATCGAATCCATTCGTTCAAGTCACACGCCTAACCTGTCCACACAATTTTGTCCGAATCCATCAACTTTTGAGATGGGATTTGAGCAGAAATCATTATCACAGTTCAAGTCCATGCAGCTAAGTGGTTATCCTTCTTTTTCTTTTGTATGCAGCACATAGCCATGAGTGGCATCATTAGCTGAGAGGGTGGGAGGATGGGGGAGGGGGAGGAGTGGTGGCTGCAGTGCCACTGATGCAATGCAACCCGCTCTGCCCCGGTTTTCTAGAGGACATTCGCATTCTGCCAGTAACCCACTTCTGGTGAAACTCCCAAAGTCTAGGCTCACTGCTCACCTCAGTCCAGGCTCACTGCTTACCTTCACCCATTTGTTCCATTATTCTCTTGCCAATGTAACCAACTTCCTCACTCTGTTCAATCTCATTCTTCTCTCCCAGGCTTCAAGATGACTGTTCACCACCATCTCAAGTCATCCCCAAATCATATCCATGATATTTTCGTCCCTCATTAACCCTGCTCAAGCACACCTCCTGGTTTTAAGGTTATTGAGCTTCCCTCCCACTCCCCCAACCCCTTACTTTCCTCTTGTTTGTGTTGTTGTTTGTTCCATTTCTGCTTCTTCCCCACTCTTCCATTCCACCTCTGTGATTGAGAGTTTGTGCCTGTATCCAATCTGTCCACCAACTGACCCACCTGTCATCCATCCCCCTTGCTCTCATTCTTCCCAATGTCCTTTCTTCCTCTAAGTCTCTCTATTTTGTCCATCCACCCCACCATATTGGTGAATTCCGCCCTCACCTTGTACCCCCTCTCCTCTTCTTCCACCCCCCCCACTGTTCTTTTTGTTCTGTTACATCTTGGTCCATTCTTTGTTCTAGCTTCTCCACGAGTCTTGACTCCACATATATTAAAAAAAAAATCTGATTTAAAGCATGGCAGGAGTATCAGTTCTGTGGGTACGTTCAAAACAAATCTTAAAATGCATCAAGTAGAGAATGCTGAATACAAATAAAAGGTTAACTATTCAGCAATGATATTTATCCAAGATTTCAGACATAAATGGGAAACAAATTAAACAAAATATGTTTGTCGTGATAAAGAATAATTTGCATCCATTCAAGGTTGAGTTAATTCAGAAAATGGATAGATAATGCAGATTTGAAATAGACCAGAACAATTGCAGATTTAAACTAGAAGGGCACTCGGTAGAGCGCATACCTTGGCCCTACAATGCCTGATCCACGAGAACATATCTGGCACAATACATTTTTGAAATATCATGCTTTCTATCTTTTTTGGCCCTATCTCTCAACGGTGAAGAATCACTTGAAAATTAAATAATTATTGTATCCAGATCTGGATTCGGATCTTCAGCAAAATTGAATGAATTCCTCCACGTCACACACCAAATCTGTCCACCAATTTTCATCCGAATCCATCCACAACTTTTTGAGATAATGTGCTATATATATATATATATATATATATATATATATATATATATATATATATATATATATATATATATATATATATATATATATATATATATATATATATATATATATATATATATCACTTTTCGCCCTATCGCTCAATGGTGAAGAATCACTTAAATTATAGTAGCTGGATCCAGATCCGGATCTCCACCAAAATCTAATCAGTTCATCCTTATCACACACCCAACCTGCCCACCAAATTTCATCTGCCCCGTCCATAACTTTTTGAGATATCCTGTACACAGACAAACAAACAGAGGGGTGAAAACATAGCCCCGTTCACCTTCAGTGGCGGAGGTAATGACAGATTGATCACGTGAGTAACGCAGGCAAAGTTGTGAGAAAGATTGGTTGGGTGAGTAACGCAAGCATCGTAGTGAGGAAGATTGCTCAGGTGAGTAATGAAAACATTGTGGTGAGAGCAGTGCGTTTTGGAAGTATTGGAAGGGGAGTAATGGAAGCATAGTAGTGAGATAGATTGGTCAGGTGAGTATTGGTAGGAAAATAGTGAGAGCAGTGTATTCTTCAAGATTGGGATCCATGTCGCAGGCCAACTCGATTTAGTCAAACACTATTTCATTGAAATGTGGAAAAAAATGGACTTGCTGAAGATCATCAATGCTATCAATACTGTAATGCATGTATGAGCAACTGTGTGAAAAATATGAATTCTGTGAATTGGTTCGAGTAAAGAGGATTGATTAAAGATAAGGAAGGAAGGCTAAAACATATTTTAACTGGAAGGGTACTTGCTGGAACGCATACCTCTGCCACGTCATGCCTGATCCACGAGAATATACATTTTGGAAATATCATGCTACACATCGTTTTTGGCCCTATATCACAATAGTGAAGAAGCACTTTTAAAAATTAAATAATTATCGTGTCCAGATCCGGATTCGGATCATGCGACACACCCAAACTGTCCACCAAGTTTCGTCCGAATCCGTCCACAACTTTTTGACATATCGTGCTATATGCAAGTTCAGCCCTATCTCTCAATGGTGAAGAATCACTTTAAAATTTATCAGATCCGGATCTTCACCAAAATCGAATCAATTGTCCCTTGTCCCACACCAATGCTGTACACAAAAATTTAATCCGGATCCGTCCACAACTTTTTGAGATATCCTGCACAAAGACAAACAAGCAGAGACAGAAAGAAAGGGGTGAAAACATCACCTACTTCACATTCAGTGGCGGAGGGAATCAAAATTCACTGGTTCTAAGAATGTTCAGCCCCTTAGGTCAGTACTTGGTGGAAGCACCTTTTGCAGCAATGACTGCTATCGAGTCTTTCTGGATCGGTCTCTACCAGCTTTGCACGGTGAGATGATGAAATCTTTGTCCATTCTTCACGTGAAAATTGCTCTGGTTCTGCCAAGTTTGATGGGGATCGTCGATGAACCGCAATCTTTAAGTGTCGCCATAAATGTTCAATTGGGTTCATGTCAGGACTTTGACTGGGCCACTCAGGAACATTTATTTTCATATTATTCAGCCACTCCAGTGTGACTATAGCTTTGTGCTTCGGATCATTGTCCTGTTGAAATGTGAATCTCCAACCCAGTTTCAGATTCATGGCTAACTCAAGTTGGTTTTCATCGAGGATTCTCCTGTACTTTGCACCGTCCATACTCCCTTCTATCCTGACAAGCTTGCTATTCCCTGCTAATAAAAAGCAGCGCCATAATTGTGCTGCCACCACCATGGTTAACAGAAGGTTTACAGTTAGGCTTGCGCCAGACGTAATGCTTTCAATTTAGACCAAAGAAAGTTCAATTTTTGCTTCGTCTGACCACAACACGTACCTCCACATTCCACATGCCTGCAGTATCATCAATATGCTTTTCACAAACTGCATATGAGCTTTTTGATGCATCTTTTTCAATTATTGCTTCTTTCTTGCCACCTGTCAATTGAAGTCAGCTTTGTGAAGGGAACTGGACATTGGTGATTGATGAACACTGACCACCATATTAAACATAGAGCTTTACAGATTTTTCAAAGTCATTGTTGGATTTACAGCGACATCCCAAACGAGTTTCCTGCTTGCCCGGCTGCTGAGTTTGGATGGGCGACCTGATCTGGGTCGAGTCAGGGTGGTATGATGAGTCTTCCACTTTTTAAAGATGGATGTCACCATACTCAAAGGGATAATGAGTGACTGAAATCTTCGTAAAACCCTCTCCTGAACGGTGTTTCTCCACCACTTTATGTCTGACTTCTTTGGAGAGCTCATTGATCAACCAACAAGGAAAAACATGAAGACCAAGTGAGTTGCACCTTAAAACTTCTTAGATAAATGGGGGAGCTTAATTATTTAAGTTAAACCACCGATTACTTACAGGTGAAACCGATTACACGTCTTTTGTAAGCTTTCAAATCTTCTTCGATCCTGAAGATTTGCTCTTGAAGCGATTTCGGGTTAATTAAGCAAACAGTTTGAATACTTATTCAACTGAGAATAATCTGACTTTCTCAGTTGATGTAACTTATTCACATTTTTTAGCTTTATCACTTTGGAGTAGTTTGTGAAGACTATATATTAAGTTTGATTTGAAAATCATGATACAAGCTAAGGTAGCATCAAAATTGTGAAAACTTTGGAGAGGGGGTGAATACTTTTGCAGGCCACTACCTAAATTGTACACTTCTGACTTCCCACAAATGTTTAATGGGGGATAGCTCCACAAAAGTGCAAATAACCCAAACTTTTGCACAATACTGTATATTTACACACGCATACATACTATGTGTATATATATATATATATATATATATATATATATATATATATATATATATATATATATATATGGATGTGTCTGTACTGTACACATATACATATACTGTTCTAATGTAAATGCAGTTGCTACTGATATAGAGGATTTATTTTGGATTTGCTGGAAAATCCCTGGTTTCTTGCATTGGAGCAGCTCGCACTCGCTTGTGTGTAACTGAATAATCTCATGTAGTTAAACACTAAATGTGATATTGAAATACTCATGTATCAGTTACTGTAATGCATTTTGTTGTAATTGTATTTCATCGATTTAAGCTTGAATGCATCTAAACAAAGAAAATCATAGGAAAATAACAGTGACCGATACCGTACATCTACATTTTTATTCTGGAAGCTACGTTGAAAAACAAAAGGGGGCAAATGTATGTGCTGCGTTTCACTTCCTCGTCAGGGGAAAACTTTGTGACTCTCCATTGTGTTTGCTGCTTGATATACCTCGTGTTGTTATCTGAGGTTTATGCTGGAAATTTTAGATTTTATTTCATCAAACTTTAAGCAAACACGCAGCGCAATGGAACAATATATATATATATATATATATATATATATATATATATATATATATATATATATATATATATATATATATATATATATATATATATATATATATATATATATATATATATACGGTGGGGAGAACAAGTATTTGATACACTGCCGATTTTGCAGGTTTTCCCACTTAAAAAGCACGTAGAGGTCTGTAATTTTTATTATCGGTACACTTCTACTGTGAAAGATGGAATCAAAAACAAAAGTCCTGAAAATCACATTGTATGATTTTCAAATAATTAATTTGCATTTTATTGCATGAAAATAAGTGTTTGATCACCTACCAACCAGTAAGAATTACAGCTCTCACAGACCTGTTAGTTTTGTCTTTAAGAAGCCCTCCCATTCTCCACTCATTACCTGTATTAACTGCACCTGTTTGAACTCGTTATCTGCATAAAAGACAGCTGTCCACACTCAATCAATCAGACTCCAACCTCGCCACAATGGGCAAGACCAGAGAGCTGTCTAAGGACATCAGGGACAAAATTGTAGACTTGCACAAGGCAGGGATGGGCTACAGGACAATAGGCAAGCAGCTTGGTGAGAAGGCAACAACTGTTGGCACAATTATTAGAAAATGGAAGAAGTTCAAGATAACAGTCAATCTCCCTTGGTCTGGTGCTCCATGCAAGATCTCACCTCGTGGAGCCTCAATGATCATGAGAAATGTGAGGGATCAGCTCAGAACTACATGGCAGGACCTGGTCAATGACCTGAAGAGAGCTGGGACCACAGTATCAAAGAAAACCATAAGTAACACACTATGCCATCATGGATTAAAATCCTTCAGCGCATGCAAGGTCCCTCTGCTCAAGCCAGCGTGTGTCCAGGCCCGTCTGAAGTTTGCCAATGACCATCTGGATGATCCAGAGGAGGAATGGGAGAAGGTCATGTGGTCTGATGAGACCAAAATAGAGCTTTTTGGTTTAAACTCCACTCGCCGTGTTTGGAGGAAGAAGAAGGATGAGTACAACCCCAAGAACACCATCCCAACCGTGAAGCATGGAGGTGGAAACATCATTCTTTGGGGATGCTTTTCTGCAAAGGGGACAGGATGACTGCACCGTATTGAGGGGAGGATGGATGGGGCCATGTATCGCGAGATCTTGGCCAACAACCTCCTTCGCTCAACAAGAGCATTGAAGATGGGGCGTGGCTGGGTCTTCCAGCATGACAACGACCCGAAACACACAGCCAGGGCAACTAAGGAGTGGCTCCCTAAGAAGCATCTCAAGGTCCTGGAGTGGCCGAGCCAGTCTCCAGACCTGAACCCAATAGAAAATCTTTGGAGGGAGCTGAAAGTCTGTGTTGCCCAGCAACAGCCCCGAAACCTGAAGGATCTGGAGAAGATCTGGAGAAGGAGTGGGCCAAAATCCCTGCTGCAGTCTGTGCAAACCTGGTTAAGAACTACAGGAAACGTCTGATCTCTGTAATTGCAAACAAAGGTTTCTGTACCAAATATTAAGTTCTGTTTTTCTGATGCATCAAATACTTATTTCATGCAATAAAATGCAAATTATTTATTTAAAAATCATACAATGTGATTTTCAGGATTTTTGTTTAAGATTCCGTCTTTCACAGTTGAAGTGTACCTATGATAAAAAAATACAGACCTCTACGTGCTTTGTTAGTGGGAAAACCTGCAAAATCGGCAGTGTATCAAATACTTGTTCTCCCCACTGTATGTATGTATGTATGTATGTATGTATGTATGTATGTATGTATGTATGTATGTATGTATGTATGTATGTATGTATGTATGTATGTATATATATATATATATATATATATATATATATATATATATATATATATATATATATATATATATATATATATATATATACGATACAGCTGGTGACATTGCTCTGGCGGAGCATGGAGAGAAGGGGAATTTATAAAGCGTCAATGTCAAGATCGAGTTGATAAGATAAAATTTACTGCTGAATAAAGGAGACTTCTCAATCGGAGGAGAAATCCTGTATGTTTAGAGATTATAAGTGATGGTCAGAAACTGTTCTGTTGACTGAAAGTAGCTTTAAAGAGGACAAATTAATCGAGAAGGAGATGAATAGAGGATTATATATTGGGTGAGGCAAGGTGAGTATATAATTTCGGATTACAAATCTATGCCTCGATCAAGTGTATGAGCATGGTTATGGGTATGGATCACATGATATACAGGCTGCAGGCAGAGATCACGACATGAAAGAAAGAAACTGCTGCATCTATCAGTTTCTACATCATTTCAAACGAAGATATAAATTGCCAAGGATGAGAAGTTTTCCAGAAAGAAAAAGGGGGGTGGGGGTGGTGGTGGTGTTTGATCAATACAGGACTTTTGAAACGACGCAATCCACCACAGAATGCTCAGCGTGCATGCACAGAAACCCCTAAAAATAGCGATCTTCAGGGCAATGTGAACTGCTTTTGTGCATTCGTGACAAGGAGTGTTACCTAAAATGGCTCACACCACTCAAAAAAGAGAAAAGTACTTGGAAAAATACCTGAGAGAAAGCTGGGGTGTAGCTCTGCATCATGAAAGGGTTGGAGGGAGACACCATATCTGGTTTGGGTGCTTCTAAATATAAATGGGATGGTCATAACTGGGGCTTGTGAATGCACAGTGTATGCACGTGTGGGTGTGTGTGTGTCTGCAATCGCTGGCTCGTATCAACAGGAAATTGTAGGAACTTGACACCTCACATCCACAGATATTTCTCATAATTATATATACTTTTGTGAGTCCGACTTGCATCCAAAAACACAACTATGGTGAACCATCTTGAAATTGCCACTCTTTCGTTTAAATGCTGATAATTATGTTTAACGACCACTTGAATTGAGGCAAGCTTAAAGTGCCTGTGCGAGAAGCGAGTTGCTGAAAATATACACACAGTGCATGCGCAAAAGGCCTCGTAAGCATTCATACGTCATGTTGAAAGTCCCATGATCCGTTTTTGGTGCAACGGAAATTTGAGAATTTGCAAAGGTAGGAAATGATGGCGAGTGGAGAGATAGTGACGGTGATGCTATTTCATAGCCCGTCTGTAATGCATAGAGTTCAGTAGGAGAAACGGCCATAATTTTTACAGCATAAAAACAGCTGAAACGAGAAGGGCACTCGGTAGAGCACGTACCTCCACAAAGCAATGCCTGATCCGGGAGAACATATCAGGCCCAATATATTTTTGAAATAACATGCTCTCTTTCGTTTTTGGCCCGATCTCTCAATGGTGAAGAATCACTTTGTAAAAATTAAATAACTCTTGTATCTGGATCCAGATTTGGATTTCACCAAAAATAGAATCAATTCGTCGTGGTCACACACTCAACGTGTCCACCAAGTTTCGTCCAAATCCATCCACAACTTTTGGAGATATTGTGCTCTCAATTTTGAAGAATCACTGAAAAAAAAAAATCCAGTAGCCAGATCCGGATCTTCACCAAAATCTAATCAGTTCGTCCTCGTCACACACCGAACCTGCCCACAAAATTTCATCCGGATCTGTCGACAATTTTTTGAGATATCCTGCACACAAACAAACAAACAAATGAAATCGCTCGTTGAGCAAGGAATTGCCGGAATAACTTTGTCATACCTCCATGATCTCTGAAAAACAAAAAAAAACCTGGAAATCAATTTGGTTCTTATAAGTCGATAGTGCTGCTGTTTAATGAGTTATAGCACTTAGTTTGGTCATGATCATAACTTGGAAGTCAATCGGACTTGAAATGGCGTTTTTATCGCAATTTGAAATTTTTGACCCGACCCCCCTGACATTCGACCCCCCGACCGCTAAGAAGGGTGTTGGTGTGACACCCCAATGAGACATATGGTTGGATGTAGAATTGGAAGATGCACATTTCGGATTTGGTTTGAAGTCGGTACGACCATTTAAGCGGACGTCATTGCGAAAATAAGAATTTCGGTTTTTCGGTGACCTTGACCTTGACCTGTGACCTCGATTCACCAAAAACGACAAGCGTCGAAGTTGGACCATGGCCGACATCTGTACCCAGTTTGGTCATGATCGCTGAAACGGTGTGGCTGCTACAGGGTGAACAAACACACAAACAAACAGAGACAGACAGACAGACACACAGAATGACACACACAACCGACCAACATAATTGCCAAAATCCGAAGGATTCGGGCAATTAACAAACACAGACAAGACAGAAAGGGGTGAAAACACAACCTCCTTCACCTTAGGTGGCAGAGCTAAACAAACAGACAGAGGTGAAAACAATGACAAATTAAAACAGAAAGTTGGCATTTCACACAAAAACCTTGCAAAAGTAGAGGAAGACAAGACGAGTGATATGCAACCAGGGCCAGTTTAACGACAGAAGGGTGGCACCCAGAACAGTGGACTGATAGAACTGGCCACACGAGTCATAAGACGCGCGGTGTGGAAAACCTGGCTCGTAGATCTCTGTAACCCTTCTCATGAAGTACAGAGATGGCCACCACAATACATAGCGATTGTGTGATTACATCTCCACCCCCACTGCTTCAATGCAAATTCCCCCCTTTCCACCCCCACTTCCATAGTCAGCTCCTCCCCCACTTCATCCCTTTCCATAGTGTTACACTGAATAGCTGCTCATGCCCCTTCATTCACTATGGCTTGTAATGGGAAGGTACCAGGGGCAGCAGCTTAGCTGAGAAAAGATGCTGTCAATTTTTAGCATTTTATTCCTTCAACTCCTGAAGGTGCACTGCACTTTCTCTGTAAATTTTGACCAAAATCTATAGTTTCTGCAACATCTCCCAATATTCTTCGACATTTGTCACTTTGCTACATTCTCCTGTCGTGAAAATTGTAACATCTCAATCAATCCTTCCAAGTTCAAACTATCTCAACCCCTCGATGGACCTTCCTGAAGTCAAGCATCCTCACCTGACTGACTTCCACTTTTGCTCATCACTGCAAGGCCAATACTCACGACTACAACGTGCACGCGAGTTCCGTCTTTCCTCAATGTGCTTTTAAAGAGTACATAACCTCCGAAAATCATTTTTGTGGACTCCGTGATTCACGGTAACATCCCACAAAGTGGTCGACTAAGCACAGGGTCGCAACTTGCTCCTAGCACAAAATACATAAATTCTGTAACTGAAGACAATGGCAAGGAGGTCCCGTCTGCAGACTTCGCTTATTCACCATTAGCGATTTAAACGATACAAGGGCTTGACGACCTTTGAATAAAAAAAAAAAAACCCAGAGGGGGTCGGGCAAATGCATCATTCATCTTGCAAAAAGGCCTTTCTGGTGGGGAGACGTAGCTCACACGCAGCTCGGCCTCGTCCCCACACAGAAAAATTCACGAGCATCGGCTTCAAAAAATCCTTTACGTTGAAGTTCAATGGCCTCCTTTCAGAGAGTTCCTCAATCATCATCGTTTTGATGACGAAAACACATGCACGACATTACTTAGCTTTATATTTATCACAGCTGAAATGTACCATGGAGAAAATGAAATGGATGAGAAGCACGACGTTACTTGTTACTGCTCAGTTACATTCAAAATGAATGGAATAATGATTACAAGAAAGAGAGCAGGCCATAAAACCGAAATACGACACGTATTCCAACCCTGTGGGGTCTTCTTGGGAATGCGTTCAGCGGAAGCAATTCACGAAGCAGCTGGCTGGGACAGACATTCGACCGGAGACGATTCGGGCAGGAATTTGTAATTCATTCAGGGTGCCGGCGATAACTCGCTTATTCTTCATGCAAAACGTGTGAGATCTTTAACGTCCACAAACTAATGCCAGCAGAAGGGACACTAAGCCTAACATCCACCTGAGGGACGATGCACCTTGTGATGCAACAACCGGCCTGCGAAGCATCAATCCAACAGTTTACAGCCAGTTCGCGAATAAAACCCAGGATAGACTTCAAACGACAAAGGGAAGTGGGCTATCTCTGTTCGGTTCTGTTGGACAATGAAGACTAATAACGATAATGATCAATAACATTTCAAACACTTATTCGATTGAAGACCAAGCAGATCAATACTAATAACGATAATGATCAATAACATTTCAAACACTTATTCGATTGAAGACCAAGCAGATCAATACTAATAACGATAATGATCAATAGCATTTCAAACACTTATTCGATTGAAGACCAAGCAGATCAATACTAATAACGATAATGATCAATAGCATTTCAAACACTTATTCGATTGAAGACCAAGCAGATCAATACTAATAACGATAATGATCAATAACATTTCAAACACTTATTCGATTGAAGACCAAGCAGATCAATACTAATAACGATAATGATCAATAACATTTCAAACACTTATTCGATTGAAGACCAAGCAGATCAATACTAATAACGATAATGATCAATAGCATTTCAAACACTTATTCGATTGAAGACCAAGTAGATCAACATGACGACACTTAAGCGAGTTTTTGTAAAGCAGCAACTCTTAGTTTCATTTTCAACATCAAACTTTCAGAGCTGATAAAGTTAGCAAGCCAGAAGTCACTACAACAACAGGCTGCAGAATACACACCAATCACCGTACGTTGGCCCATGACCCATGCATACAAGTAAATTGTAATGCAAAAAAAACAGCACCAATCATCATGCAGCACGAAGTACCTGCACTGAGATCGAAGAAGATTCTGTGGAATGTGACAGAACTGCAACTGAAGGCGTGGAGAGCGGTTCCTGGGCATCGTGTTCTTGCTTGACCATCAGACTTGCATTTTGTCTCAGGATAAAATTATCCGAAGGGTGCATGGTATTTTTCTGGCCTCTTACACAACCATCTGCAAAGTAGCAATCCTCCATAATTCCTTTGGTATCCAGCCGGGAACCGAGAGCATCGGTCCGTGCACCACCGGGCCATTTCGTTCCATCCCGGTATGAAATGTTCGGGATAGGCTGGTAGGAACAGGACCTGGGAAAAAGAGCTGGTTGGATATATTCAAAAGTGGCATGTCCATTGTGACTTGCTCTATTCTCCGGAGGAGAATGCCGGTAGCTTTCAAAATTAGCCTCAGCACGAATCCATGGCAACGAATACGACGGCAACTGCGATGCACCCGAATGGTTCTGGAGGTCGGCGGGGGTTTGGACGACTCCGGAGCAGTGTGAAGGCACATTACTGCGCAATATCTGTAACAGTAGCGACTGGTGGCGACAGCACAACTTGGCTAAGAAGGTGTGGAGCCTTGACTGATGCATTGTCATCCCAACAGGAACATTATTGGCCATCTTTGTGCTCGTCACTGAGCTGGGCCTCCTATATTCTGGGCTGGTAACAAACGAGGGAGACGACAGTCAGGATATGTTAATATATAAAAAGCTCATTCTAACCACTCACTGACTCAATTATATTAAAGTTCGGTACCTTCTGGGTGCCGGAGAAAGCTGAAATGTCGCATGCCGATGGACATCGAAGCCGATACACCAGGAAAAAAAAAAAATCACAGAAACGTTGGAAAGCATCCGTAAATGAAAATATTTTTTAAAAGAAAATAAATAAATGGAAAAGAAATGCAGGGGAGCGACCCGAGGATGGGGAAGCACGTTAATTTTGCATACCGATGGACAACAAAGCCTATCAACTTGGGGGGGGGGGGGTCACAGAACACTTGGAATGCATGCAGATATGAAAATTAAAAAACAATGCAGGTGAGCGACCCGAGACAATGGGGAAGCACGGTTCGTTAATGCTTACAATGTGTAACTACCCTGCTAGTATGTTCATCAAACATGGTTTGAGAGCTATTCGGCCAGCTTAGAGGGCATGGAGTCGCCGAAGAGTTGTCTGATGTCGATTAGTTTCCCGACCCAGCTATAAATTGTCACTATGACAATTCGCAAAATGAGCATTTGATTCGAAAAATACTCCGTCCTTCTGAACGCAACATTAAGCCGGTTGTCTTGGCTGATAGAAAATGTTTTAGCATCAAGGATCCCCAACTGCTTTCCAAAAAAAAAGCTGCCTCAATGCATTCTGGCATCCTGATCAAACTGTTGGGAAGGGCAATGGCAAACATCTATTTCCTTCTTCTCTCTTTCTTTAAAGACGAGACCTTCTGGGCAGCTCATTTACCTCCGACTCGGAGGATGGAATCCGAACTCGCTTTGGAACAAAGATTTTCAACAATTGAATGCCAAGCAAGCTCTTGTCTTACACAAATCAATGATGGGGCGAAAACATAATATTCTGTCGGAGGTTTAAACTTTAAACAAGTATTTATATTTATTTAATATAACCGAGCTGAAGGAATGCGTTTTTCACCTTCTGTGGGGTGTTGTATTCTGAGTAATGACTGCATCAAGGCTTGGCTGGTCCTGCTTATCCACATCATGTCCGTTGGCTTTCAGAGACAAGTCCAGTGCACCGTCTGACAAATAAAATAAAAAAGATAGTGTAAGCGTAAAACTCATTTTGGTGGTTTATTTAACCTGGCAAGTCATCAAGCGTTTAGAATGAGGAAGCACGAATCATTCCCCCTTGATAAGGACATAAATCAGGCTTCATTGGACTACTTACCGTAGTACATAAAACACATACATCAAGTCAACAATGCTTTAACGATGATTGCAGTATATTTCAGCCGGATAGCTCCACGATTACATTTATTTGAGAATTTTAGAGCTATTAAGCCAATGCTTCATTTCATTTAATAGAGCAATGCATTGTAAATGTGGATATCCAGGTGGAGTTCTGAAACAAAGCTCGAACGGTACTCGGTAGGGCGCATACCTCACACTTTTGGTGGAACGGCTGAACAGTTTCCGTTTTGTATCCCACTCCAGATCCGGCCTTTAACCAGAATCAAATTGGCTTGTTCTTGTCACCGACCCAACTCGTTCAGCACGTTTTGTCATAACCTGTTCACAACTATTTGAAATATCGGTTTTTTTTGGCCCCATTTCTCAATGGTGAAGACGACTTCAAAAATTCTAGGATCTGGATCACCAAAAAAATCGAATCGATTCGTCCTTGTCACACACCCAACCTGCCCACAACATTTTGAGATATGCTCACAAACAGAAAGACTGATCTACTGATAAAACCTCCGATTTAAAACAAACATCGACCATTGAGGCATCACAAAATCAATGCACTGCCTTCATACCTGTCGTCATCGTTGTCAACTCCTCCTCCCCCTCTGCCCCCCCCCATTCCCACACCATCACCTGCCTTCTACCCCAACAATTATATAATCGTGCTCACACTTATCGTATTGCAGGTGAAGACGTTTCTGCCGTGAAAGATCCAGAGGTTCATCGTGGCCCATTATATGAGCAAAAACCCCATGCTGTTCCCATGGCCCAAAGGGCTGTTCCGATGGCCAGCTCATGTTTGATAATCGCCAGCATTCAGAGATTCATTTGTGATCTGCTGGGACACAAAAGGGATAACAATGCAGATGTGTGGACGTTAAAGGCACGCTGGGAGGCATTAGCTTACAGTAATTAGTCTCGTGGCTTTATGAAAATGACATCATTAATCGATCCAAATTTTATCTTCCACTCATGATTCACTGTAAAATTGGGATGCAAATCCTTTTTACAAACCAAATTGCAGTCGAGGTTACAATGTTGGGCATTTCATGCTCACCGGTTACAATGTTGACTTTCAGATGAGTGCCCTCAAAATTTGGCTTTCCTTTGGATGCTTTTAGTTCCACCGCAGCCAGAAAACCCACAACCACTTCCCACATCAGCCACACTCATTACAGTTTAACAAAAGTACCACTGTACACTTATTGTTAATTCTTAAGTCAACTTAACTATACATCAAAACGAAATCCTGACAGCAGAGTCCCAATAGCATTGGCATCTGAACCGCCGGCTCATGATGTGGGGAACCCAGGTTCAAATACATCGATACTTATTTGTCTATAATCTGTCTCCTGGTGTCTGTCCCTCATCATAGAAGCACCATAGCTCTATGGAAATATAGAAAGAAGAAATGATTAAAAAAAAAAACTTAATCGGATGGTTGACACAACATTGCCCTTGCATCCGCTTTGATCATCCGACTTGGAGTTCTCATTCCATGCAAATCTTTCTCTTTTGTATTTCCAGTGTTTCAAGAGCTGCGCAGGTTATCACCACCTCAAGCTGCTCCAAAAAGTGGGCCAATTCCACTTAAACAAAACCGTCAGCGTGACTCATGGCATTACTGGAAGTGCCAAGTTGACGACAGAGTGCAGGATCTCTTGGGAAGGACTGGGCGTCCCGCGTAGACGCACATCCCGATGCATAGCATGCACTCCAGAAACGGAAGAGATAGAGCAATGAACGGTCTTCAACTCAGAAACCACGAGCTTCCCTATGGTGGCAAGGTCGGCTCAAAATACCGGGCCTCGTGTGGGTGGCTTCGGCGATGCAACCCTTCCGCATTCCTGTTCGGCCCCGGGAATAATCAGTGAAGCTCGAGGCTCGACGTCGCCTCCAGTATAGGATCTGGACCCGCGTGCTCGAGCTCTCTCGCCGTGAGCACGTCTTCGAGCCTTCTAAATGACCCACAGGGGACAATACCTTCGCAAGGAAAGTTCATTTCAAACAACATTCTGCTCGTGTCCTTGAGAATTCCTCAACCTGAAAGCAAGAAATCACAGGAGAAAAGCAAACAAACTGCTGCATAGGCACAAACCCCCACCCCCAAAATATTTAGAAACAAAAAAAATTAAATGAAAAAAACTCCCCCCAAAAAACCCCCGTACACACTTGGCAACAGATACGGAATGTCGGAGTTTATTAAATATATACGATTTAGCTTCCTGATGGAATAAACAATTCGAAGCCCAATCAACTTTTGTTCAGATATTGCATCCCCACCCTCAATGACTCGTCTCGTCGGCACAATAAGCCCCGAGATCCATTGTGACGTCAGTTCCGGCCATTTATACTCTCTGCCAAAACAAGGGCAGAAGAGCGAGTGCATATTTATCAACAGATTGCTGAGCACATATTCCATCGACATGATCTCCGATGTATCAACACGATCTCAAGGCACACCTGCACGTCATATCATGTCATACTCGGTGTGTGCGCACTGTGCAATCCCTTTGACAACACGGTTCGATAGAAAAGCAAGAAAGACAGAAATAAAGTTTTTGAATCAAAAACCCAAGTTTAATTGCAGACCCCAAGATCCAAATTGTACAATTTTCAAGATGTCATCCTCACGCACGAACAGTGGCTTTTCGCGTGACCGCCGAAAGCAATGATGCCCCGACGAGACAATCGTGTTCCGATGTCACGACAAACTTGCTCAGATGGTGCCGGACGTCGCTCCGATGATGCCATCAGCAGCATGGCCACTCATTTGCACGTGTGTGCTTTGTGCTCTCACAGAATGCACTTCATGGCCTCTTTTTTTTGTCCTCGGAGGCGTTAAACAAATAAATAAATAAATAATAAATATAAATCCAAAATTTCAACAATCGAGTTCAAGGTGATTCGTGCACCTGAGAGTTTTTCAAGTTTGTTTAAAAAGAACACACTAATAATGACGTTCGTCTGAGTGTAAAAAGTGTTTAGGGCTCGGTGTGGAAAATAGTCCACATTGAGTGGTGTGGGTGTGTTGCCCTTGTTCATGGGGTCGAGTTTTCACACCTTGGCCCAAAAACCTGACACCTCCAAATACACAACACCACAGTGACGGACTCACAATGACTGTGGAAGGGGGGGGGGGGGTGTAACTAACACACACACACACACACACACACACACACACACACACACACACACACACACACACACACACACACACACACACACACACACACACACACACACACACGTAACCAAAGCGCTCGATTTGACCGAAACATTATTGTGAGCTCCAGGGAAGCAGCGGAGCCGCGGCGCAGCGAGCTGAAAACAAAGGACTAAGCACCCGCCGTACTCCCCGCCGATACCCCCTTCGTCCTGTTCGGTAAGCCGACGCGTGCACACTGTTCCCGTACGAACGCACCGGGTATCGGGTACGGTTCCGCGGGTACGCGTCGCATCCCCACGCTTGCTCCCGAAGTACCCACGCTATTGCTATACGAAGCAAGTGCCGTCGTAGGCGAAAGGAGGGTGGGGAATTAAAAGGAGAAAGGCGAGCCCGGCACCGTGCGTGCGTGCGGGTCGCGTGCGTGCGTGCGGGTCGCTGTCCGCCGCGCGACACTCACGTGCTCGGGGGATCCGGACGCACCTCCGTGCGTCTTCGTCCGAAGAGGATCGACTGGAGCGCCCAGAACGGCCGAGGCTGTCACGCGAGCCACGGATCGCACGGCTGGGAAATGGGGCGGCGGGCGGGGAAAATGGGCGGAGCCGGTCCGATTCACGTGGCTACGGGTGGGCGGAGCCTCCCTTTCTCCGACAAAACGTCGCGTCGGCCCAAAAGTGCGTGACGTCAGGAGGAAGCGCCAAGGGGCTCGAGATGGGGGGGGGCAACGGAGCTTTTGAAAAGCAGAACTTTGGGGATGGAGTGGGAGTTGTGTCGCGGCTTGAATGGGGGCCTTGGGGGTCTGGGGGTCTGGGGGTCTGAGTCCGAGCGAGATGGCTTCTTGGATTAAAATTTTTTTTTATATACATATATATATATATATATATATATATATATATATATATATATATATATATATATATATATATATATATATATATATATATATATCGTGGTTAGTAAGTCCATGGGATTTAAGGGGTTCGTGGTGGCGTGTTTTGTCGGGTACGGGTGTGAATGTGTGCGACGGTCCCGCGAAGGACCGAGCGGGGATTGAATGTCGGACAGGTGGTGCGGACAATACCGATCTTCATGTCGACGTTCTTTGTCTGCAGGTGTAACCAACGGGGTTCGATTTGGACAACCTTGTCGGCCGACTACCGGCCCGAACACGGACGGGTACACGCGCATGTACATCCTTAATTAAAATAATCATTTTAAAAAAAACCTATAAATTTATATACATACCGATATAAATACATAATAAATATACCGACGAACGTGGTTCATCGTCACCGCACGTCAAGGTGTTCATCGGTGTTTTCCCTGAACCAGGTGACGCATCGCGCGCTTCGCCCACATCACGGGGTCCGTGTCCCCCCTTGTTTAACTACAACGTCGTCCTCCCACGACTCCCGAAGTCGTTTCGTGATGTCGGTAGTCGTGTCGAAGGCGAAGCCGGCACGTCCATCGGAGAGGAAAGGGAAGTGATGTTGACGTGTCGTGGAGTTTTCCCGACGACAGATTCCCCTAAATTACAGGTCATCGTCATCGAGTGAACGATCAGTTTGTAAACTTCGCTCGAAAACGGAATCAAACGGAATAAATAAATCAATGCGTTTCATCGTGATCGCCGGTCTCGGGCGGGGGGGGGGGAAACCCCGTTTAGCGCGATTCGCCGGCTGCTTGGTGCGAGTACGGATTCGCTATTTGCATGTAAATCCATTGGGAAGTGTTTGCGATGTCATCAAAGTGCGATGGATGACTCGACTCCCCTCGCGGTGTAAATTCGGTAAACAAAACGATCCTTCACATCCGAAGGCTTTGACTTGGACGGGACTTCGTAAAGTCCGATCCCCGGAACGGTGACTGTGCCGTTTATGTGACGTACACCTCCGCACGTCACACGTCGCGATGCGATCGGCGATTCCTTCGTCGCACAAGCAGTGGCCGAGTCGGCCAGGCCGAGCCCGACGGGCGGGACGAACCTCGTTTTCACGTCTTTGTGACGAACCTCGTTTTCACGTCTTTGTGACGAACCTCGTTTTCACGTCTTTGTGACGAACCTCGTTTTTATGCCTGTGTGACGAACCTCGTTTTTATGTCTTTGTGACGAACCTCGTTTTCACGTCTTTGTGACGAACCTCGTTTTTATGTCTGTGTGACGAACCTCGTTTTTATGTCTTTGTGACGAACCTCGTTTTCACGTCTTTGTGACGAACCTCGTTTTTATGTCTTTGTGACGAACCTCGTTTTCACGTCTTTGTGACGAACCTCGTTTTCACGTCTTTGTGACGAACCTCGTTTTCACGTCTTTGTGACGAACCTCGTTTTCACGTCTTTGTGACGAACCTCGTTTTCACGTCTTTGTGACGAACCTCGTTTTCACGTCTTTGTGACGAACCTCGTTTTCACGTCTTTGTGACGGACCTCGTTTTCACGTCTTTGTGACGGACCTCGTTTTCACGTCTTTGTGACGGACCTCGTTTTCACGTCTTTGTGACGGACCTCGTTTTCACGTCTTTGTGACGGACCTCGTTTTCACGTCTTTGTGACGGACCTCGTTTTCACGTCTTTGTGACGGACCTCGTTTTCACGTCTTTGTGACGGACCTCGTTTTCACGTCTTTGTGACGAACCTCGTTTTCACGTCTTTGTGACGGACCTCGTTTTCACGTCTTTGTGACGGACCTCGTTTTCACGTCTTTGTGACGGACCTCGTTTTCACGTCTTTGTGACGGACCTCGTTTTCACGTCTTTGTGACGGACCTCGTTTTCACGTCTTTGTGACGGACCTCGTTTTCACGTCTTTGTGACGGACCTCGTTTTCACGTCTTTGTGACGGACCTCGTTTTCACGTCTTTGTGACGGACCTCGTTTTCACGTCTTTGTGACGGACCTCGTTTTCACGTCTTTGTGACGGACCTCGTTTTCACGTCTTTGTGACGGACCTCGTTTTCACGTCTTTGTGACGGACCTCGTTTTCACGTCTTTGTGACGGACCTCGTTTTCACGTCTTTGTGACGGACCTCGTTTTCACGTCTTTGTGACGGACCTCGTTTTCACGTCTTTGTGACGGACCTCGTTTTCACGTCTTTGTGACGGACCTCGTTTTCACGTCTTTGTGACGAACCTCGTTTTCACGTCTTTGTGACGAACCTCGTTTTCACGTCTTTGTGACGGACCTCGTTTTCACGTCTTTGTGACGGACCTCGTTTTCACGTCTTTGTGACGGACCTCGTTTTCACGTCTTTGTGACGGACCTCGTTTTCACGTCTTTGTGACGGACCTCGTTTTCACGTCCTTTGTGACGGACCTCGTTTTCACGTCTTTGTGACGGACCTCGTTTTCACGTCTTTGTGACGGACCTCGTTTTCACGTCTTTGTGACGGACCTCGTTTTCACGTCTTTGTGACGGACCTCGTTTTCACGTCTTTGTGACGGACCTCGTTTTCACGTCTTTGTGACGGACCTCGTTTTCACGTCTTTGTGACGGACCTCGTTTTCACGTCTTTGTGACGGACCTCGTTTTCACGTCCTTTGTGACGGACCTCGTTTTCACGTCTTTGTGACGGACCTCGTTTTCACGTCTTTGTGACGGACCTCGTTTCACGTCTTTGTGACGGACCTCGTTTTCACGTCTTTGTGACGGACCTCGTTTTCACGTCTTTGTGACGGACCTCGTTTTCACGCTCTTTGTGACGGACCTGCTTTTCACGTCTTTGTGACGGACCTCGTTTTCACGTCTTTGTGACGGACCTCGTTTTCACGTCTTTGTGACGGACCTCGTTTTCACGTCTTTGTGACGGACCTCGTTTTCACGTCTTTGTGACGGACCTCGTTTTCACGTCTTTGTGACGGACCTCGTTTTCACGTCTTTGTGACGGACCTCGTTTTCACGTCTTTGTGACGGACCTCGTTTTCACGTCCTTTGTGACGGACCTCGTTTTCACGTCTTTGTGACGGACCTCGTTTTCACGTCTTTGTGACGGACCTCGTTTTCACGTCTTTGTGACGGACCTCGTTTTCACGTCTTTGTGACGGACCTCGTTTTCACGTCTTTGTGACGGACCTCGTTTTCACGTCTTTGTGACGGACCTCGTTTTCACGTCTTTGTGACGGACCTCGTTTTCACGTCTTTGTGACGGACCTCGTTTTCACGTCTTTGTGACGGACCTCGTTTTCACGTCTTTGTGACGGACCTCGTTTTCACGTCTTTGTGACGGACCTCGTTTTCACGTCTTTGTGACGGACCTCGTTTTCACGTCTGTGACGAACCTCGTTTTCACGTCTTTGTGACGAACCTCGTTTTCACGTCTTTGTGACGAACCTCGTTTTCACGTCTTTGTGACGAACCTCGTTTTCACGTCTTTGTGACGAACCTCGTTTTCACGTCTTTGTGACGGACCTCGTTTTCACGTCTTTGTGACGGACCTCGTTTTCACGTCTTTGTGACGGACCTCGTTTTCACGTCTTTGTGACGGACCTCGTTTTCACGTCTTTGTGACGGACCTCGTTTTCACGTCTTTGTGACGGACCTCGTTTTCACGTCTTTGTGACGAACCTCGTTTTCACGTCTTTGTGACGAACCTCGTTTTCACGTCTTTGTGACGAACCTCGTTTTCACGTCTTTGTGACGAACCTCGTTTTCACGTCTTTGTGACGAACCTCGTTTTCACGTCTTTGTGACGAACCTCGTTTTCACGTCTTTGTGACGAACCTCGTTTTCACGTGTTTGTGACGAACCTCGTTTTCACGTCTTAGTGACGAACCTCGTTTTCACGTGTTTGTGACGAACCTCGTTTTCACGTGTTTGTGACGCACCTCGTTTTCATGTGTTTGTGACGAACCTCGTTTTCACGTCTTAGTGACGAACCTCGTTTTCACGTGTTTGTGACGAACCTCGTTTTCACATCTTACTGACGAACCTCGTTTTCATGTCTTTGTGACGAACCTCGTTTTCACGTCTTTGTGACGAACCTCGTTTTCACGTCTTTGTGACGAACCTCGTTTTCACGTCTTTGTGACGAACCTCGTTTTCACGTCTTTGTGACGAACCTCGTTTTCACGTCTTTGTGACGAACCTCGTTTTCACCTCTTTGTGATGAACCTCGTTTTCACGTCTTTGTGACGAACCTCGTTTTCATGTCTTTGTCACGAACCTCGTTTTTATGTCTTTGTGACGAACCTCGTTTTCACGTCTTTGTGACGAACCGCGTTTTCACATCTATGTGACGAAGTTTGTTTTCACGTGTTTGTGACGAACCTCGTTTTCACGTCTTAGTGACGAACCTCGTTTTCACGTGTTTGTGACGAACCTCGTTTTCACGTGTTTGTGACGAACCTCGTTTTCACGTGTTTGTGACGAACCTCGTTTTCACGTTTTACTGACGAACCTCGTTTTCACGTCTTAGTGACGAACCTCGTTTTCACGTCTTTGTGACGAACCTCGTTTTTATGTCTTTGTAACGAACCTCGTTTTCACATCTATGTGACGAACCTTGTTTTCACGTGTTTGTGACGAACCTCGTTTTCACGTCTTAGTGACGAACCTCGTTTTCACGTGTTTGTGACGAACCTCCTTTTCATGTGTTTGTGACGAACCACGTTTTCACGTGTTTGTGACGAACCTCGGTATCATGTGTTTGTGACGAACCTTGTTTTCACGTGTTTGTGACGAACCTCGGTATCATGTGTTTGTGACGAACCTTGTTTTCATGTCTTTGTGACGAACCTTGTTTTCATGTCTTTGTGACGAACCTCGTTTTCACGTGTTTGCGACAAACCTCGTTTTCATATCTTGGTGACGATTTTCCTGCAGATTCCGTGTTTATTGACAGTTTCACCGAATTTTCAATGAACAGCAAATGTTCGGGTGGATACGGACTTGCTGATCAAGCGGTGTGTGTGTGTGTGTGTGTGTGTGTGTGTGTGTGTGTGTGTGTGTGTGTGTGTGTGTGTGTGTGTGCGTGTGTGTAAATGATCAGCATGTTTCACTCACTCCTCTTATAAGTTAATTCATTAATTTGGGGGAGTTGTTGGTGTCGCTTGAGAATCGGAGGGTTTTTCGCCTCTTCGTCAAAAACACGAGTTTCTGGTTATTTTGGCGTCACGTGATCCATCATCCATCACAATGCGGTTCAAGCGCGCACACACACACGCACACACACACACACACACACACATACACACACACACAAACACACGACGCATTCATTATACATACCCAGTGGTGTACACAACGTCGCTCCGACACACACCATTTCGTACACTCTCACGTGCTGTACGACACGTGTTTATGTGTGTGTGTGTGTGTGTGTGTGTGTGTGTGTGCACAAACACGTAAAACCAAGGCAAACGTTTGTGAATGATATTTTATCGGTGACGCGTGCAGTTTCCGTAACACGCAGTGCTCACAATGAAAGATCGTGACGTTGCACTACATTGACGCACTTGCGCTCAGATATCTCGGGGAATCGCGGAAGAGCAGGCACGCTGCTCGGTTTAACCGCATGTGTTCAACGCACTCGTGCGGCCACTTGGAGTGGACCCGGTGAAAACGGAGAGCCGACAAACGGGGCTCGCGGGCACTCACAGGTACACAGCACGGGCACCCGTCGGCGAGATCGCTCCGAATTCCGGGCACGTGTCTGCAAACCACGACAATCGCATCTGCTCGTGTGCAGTACACCGGCTCATGTACAGTATACCGGCTCGTACAGTCCACAGATTCATGTACAGTATACCGGCTCATGTACAGTATACCGGCTCATGTACAGTATACCGGCTCATGTACAGTATACCGGCTCGTACAGTCCACCGATTCATGTACAGTATGCCGGCTCGTACAGTACACTGGCTCATTACAGTATACCGGCTCATGTACAGTATACCGGCTCGTGTGCAGTACACCGGCTCATGTACAGTATGCCGGCTCGTACAGTACACCGATTCATGTACAGTACACCGGCTCATGCACGGTCTACCGGCTCATGTCCAGTCTACCGGCTCATGTACAGTACACCGGCTCATGTACAGTATACCGGCTCGTACAGTATGCCGGCTCGTACAGTACACTGGCTCATTACAGTATACCGGCTCATGTACAGTATACCGGCTCGTGTGCAGTACACCGGCTCATGTACAGTATGCCGGCTCATGTACAGTATACCGTCTCCAACTGAAACGCCGTGCCTGTCATACCACGAAAGAATCCCACATTGAGGGACATCGCAGCCAGTGAGCGCCGACAGGTGGATTCAAACACCTGCAAAGTCATTGATCACACACACACACACACACACACACACACACACACACACACACACACACACACACACACACACACACACACACACACACACACACACACACACACACACACACACACACACACACACACACACACACACTAAATATTAACAGCTCTCTCACGTGCACCAAACTCACCACAAAACGGTTTCGGACTCTCTTTCACGAACAAATCAGGTTTGAATAATAAATCCGTGAAAATGTTCAACCTGGTGGATGTCATGTAACGAGAAGGTCGCATGGTGATAACTACGCACGCTCACCGCCGGGTTCTCCTCAGGGACGGACGCCCCGTTCACGACGACACGTACAAGACGGCAGCAGCTTCCCGCCAACATTAGGCGCGTTTGATCGCGCCGTGTCCTTTGCCCGGGGAGTTGTTTATTTAAAACCTGATCCACCCGCAGGAATTCGAGCCAAAGCTCGAGCGCGGAATGTCGGGAGGCAGCCAATAGCAGGCGAGTCGGCGCCGGCTCCGCAGCCAATCAGCGCGCAGCCAAAAGCTGCTTGCGTGTGCACGAGGGATCGGCTGCCACGGCGGTGCGATCGTCACCTTGATCCCGATTATCGTTTGAAGTGTTGATAACTCTACCTTCAGTGTGGATAACTCTACCCTCAGTGTGGATAACTCTACCCTCAGTGTTGATAACTCTACCCTCAGTGTGGATAACTACCCTCAGTGTGGATAACTCTACCCTCAGTGTGGATAACTCTACCTTCAGTGTGGATAACTCTACCCTCATTGTGGATAACTCTATCCTCAGCATGGATTACCTTATCCTCAGTGTGGAAAACTCTACCCTCAGTGTGGATAACTCTACCTTCAGTGTGGATAACTCTACCTTCAGTGTGTATAACTCTATCTTCAGTGTGGATAACTCTTCCTTCAGTGTGGATAACTCTTCCTTCAGTGTGGATAACTCTGCCTTCAGTGTGGATAAACCTACGCTCAGTGTGGATAACTCTACCTTCAGTGTGGATAACTCTCTCCTCGGTGTGGAAAACTCTACCCTCAGTGTGGATAACTCTCTCCTCGGTGTGGAAAATTCTACCCTCAGTGTGGATAACTCTATCCTCAGTGTGGATCGCTCTACCCTCAGCATGGATGACCTTATCCTCAGTGTGTATACCCTCAGTGTGGAAAACTCTACCCTCAGTGTGGATAACTCTACCCTCAGTGTGGATAACTCTATCCTCAGTGTGGATCGCTCTACCCTCAGCATGGATGACCTTATCCTCAGTGTGTATACCCTCAGTGTGGAAAACTCTACCCTCAGTGTGGATAACTCTACCCTCAGTGTGGATAACTCTATCCTCAGTGT
>NC_140961.1:95421784-95456784 GCF_056783735.1 Eptatretus burgeri
ATAGGTATTGTATATATGGATCTACGTTCGTGGAGATGGCGACACGTGGCAGCTTGTTTGTTTATAAATGATGAAATGTGAGAAAATCAGTTTAAAATCCATATTTAGGTGCATCGTGGTAAACAATGTGATCCTATGAGGTTTTGTGGTGATTAACCTTGGGAGCTCAGAGGTTTGGGTCACAAACAAACAAACAAACATTTTGCTTTTATACACAGTATATACAGTAGATAATCATAATTGTATCAACTTGATAGATATCTGTGATCCCAAAACGATCGACAAAGGTAAAGCCTCCCCCGACCCAACACAGCTTCCCTTGGCGATCGCTCTCGTCTTATCCCTGGCCCCTGATCCAATGATGGCCATATTTTTTTCGGACCACCATATGACATGACCTTCAACATTTAGGGATAGAGTGTCAATTGAGAAAATGTGTCCCCATATGCATTCTATCCATAACTCAACATCATGAAAATTGGAGGAAAATTATACAAGTTATGATCAAAAAGATGGTTTTTGTTAATTAAGTCACAATCCCCAAAATGTAGGTCATGGACACGAATCAAATATCAGATGAACAACATCAGTGCAGGTATTCTATTATGAGGCAAGAAAATATTGGAAAGCCAAGTGGTCTTTGAGATTCCATTGGCAAAAATTGAGGGATGACCAAAAATGCATTAATTTTTTCAGACCACCATTTAACCTTGACCTTTAACTCAGTGGGGGGGCGGGGGCAGTAGGATGTAAATAAAGTGTAAATGCGCCTTGCTCTCGACTATCTAGAGAGGGCAATTTCATTCTGATTGGAGAAACCTTTGTCGAGTTTTGGTGAAAAATGTTAAAATGACTAATTTGGTCATGACCTTAAAATTAGGTCAAGGTCAAAAAATTATGTCAACGTTGCACACTTTGTCGTCCCATTATTGATGCTAAATTCCATTCCGAAAGTCCCAGCCGGATCAGAGTTACAGCTCGGACATTGGCAGAAAAAAAATGGAGAAAAACCTCAATGATGATGGTTTCGTTCTAAGGGTGTAAGACCTTGACCTTTAACTTGGAGGGGTATGATGTAAATTAAGCTTAAATGCAGCTTGCTATAGTCCTCGGGTATCTAGAAAGGGCAAGTTTTTTTTTTCTGATCAGACAAACCTTAGTCGAGGTTTGGTGGAAAATGTTAAAATGTTGTCATGTCATGACCTTAAAAAGTAGGTGAAGGTCAAAAAAAGGTATTTCAACCCTGATTATTTTCTATTCACACTATTGATACAAAATTTCATTCCGAAAGTCCCAGCCAGCTCCGAGATACAGCTCGGAAATGGGGAGTGTTGGGAGTGCAGGAAGAAAAAACATTTTAAAAAGAATTTTCAAAGATGGTGGTTTAGTACTCCTAAGGGAGTGAGAAACTACATGGTACCATTAAAAATTAGGGGCACTAATTGTAGAAACAAACACTACAACAGCAATAAGCCTTTCCCTATTCTATAGGGGAAGGCTTAATTCCCTTACAAGGAACTTTGACGCAGGAGGAGGAGGCCATTTGGATCATCAATATCTGCACTCATATTGCCATCCTATGGTTGTTTGTCTATGCTCCATCCTTTTTTGAATGGTGAGCATCAAGCAAGGAAGCAGCACATACCATTTATTTTAAAGTCTTTGCTATGAACTCTCCTGGAGTTCAAACCGCTGACTTCCCATATTCAGAGCAGACACTCTTACAAATTTTGCACCACCGAGTCTGGTTAAACCTCCGTCTGGGTAACTGCTAAAGTTCAAGGAAAGAGATCCTTAAAATGCAAAATTAAAGTTATCATTCCCTTATGATGTACATTTGGCTCAGTGGCAGACTATATGGTTGACATATGGCAAGCAAGTCACGAATATTTATGATTACCTATCCCAAAAGCAAGTAAAAGGGGAAGACTAAATGGTTGTCAGAAGAGGCAATAAATATTGCAGACAGAATAGAGATGAAAACCAAAGGTGCTTTAAGAGAGACCATGAAACGGCTATAATGACGACTTCCAACGACAAGCTCGGAAAGACAGAGAAGTATTTCAGAGGCATGCATGGAGAAAGAAAGTGACAACAGAGCAGGTTAAACGAGATATTTGCATAAAGATCAGAGAGATCACAGGAAAGTTCAGGTCTAGGATTGGGGTACTTAAGAGAAGAACAGGAAAAGACCTGACATAAGAAACATAGGTGAAAGAAAGATGGGAAGGGCTATACCTAAAATATATACAAACAAAATAGCAATATGATGGCAACCATTGAAGAAAGATAAAACTGCAGGGTGTTCCAAAAAGACCCTGACAACTTTGGTTGTTAATATATTTGGAACCACAAAGGATACAACGATACCCTTTAGTTTATATGATGCAGACATTCATAAAGTTTTGTGCACAGCATCAATACACTTCAATGTGAGCTATGTTTGTCATGTGCAGGACATCAAGGCCGTACGAGTTCTTGCCATGTTCGGCTCAGCATGTTTGTGTCCACCAGTGCGCATGCAGCTGTGATCCGAGAATGAAGATCCTACAGGATTTCCACTTTGGTGTTGAAGAAAACATATGTGACAAACCTCCACAGAAAAAAAGGGGGGGTTATGTCTGGTAATTGTGGGGGGCCAGGCGGTTGGTCTGTCTAGGCCAATCCAGCAAAATGGAGAATTTTCATTCAGGACGGCTTGAATGACAAAGACCCAATGAGGGGGAGCGCCGTCCTGTTGAAAAATGATATCGGGTTGCAGGTCTTCAATCTGGAGGAAGGTGAACCCTTCCAACTTGTTCATTGAAATTGTTGAGGTCACTGTTTCCTCCGCAAAGAAAAACAAAACGGACACACCAAGCGGTCAAGGAGAAGGCCACACCACACATTGACCTTTGGACTTTCGCATATGTGTTCAATGACCACGTGGGGTTTTTAGAGCCCCAGATCCTCACATTGTGCAGGCTGACCTTCCCTGATACATGAAAGCAAGCTTCATCTGTGAACATGACCTTTTTCAGATAATCTTCGTCAACCTCTATGAGACTGAGCATTTCCAAGGCAAACGCCTTGCTGCACTTATGCTTGGTCGACCGGTACTTTTCTGTTTCTGACAACATCCAGTCTCCTGAAACCTATTGCACCACTCTCTGATACCAGTCCGCAATGGTAGATTCCTTCGATACCTAATACGGAAATTATGCTGAACTTGTGTGTCGGATCTTGTCTCGATGAAGCATTCAACGCACTGAGTTTTCTCCTGTGGAGTCGCCATTATATTGTACGTGAAACCACCAGACCTGAAAATAAAGAAAACTTTATTAATTTGTCAGGTCAGGTTCGATCTGAGACCTGCAACAGGTACCATGTAAACCTGTACTAACCTGTTCCATGGTCGGGTTGTTGGCGACTAAACCGTCTCCCCAACCAGGTTTTCTGGTGAGGAGGGTGTTTGGATATGGACACCCAGCAGGATTAAAAACAAAACCTGTCAAAGGGCGGAGGAGCTCCTTGTGAGCCAACGGCCATCCATATCTAGTGCCCAACTGTGTCTGTGGACGTCCTCCTGCAGTTGGGTTACTTCTTATTAGGAGGTTGGTGGCAGGATTTGCACTCCGGCCACTGTAAAACCCTTCATTCCGCAAAACGCAAAAAAATCTGAAAACATACTTCGTGGGAGTACCTCCTGTGCAGCTTCCCTTCGCAGGGCAGCTCACCGGATGACGGGATTGGGGCAAAGCCTTCGGGACCCCCAATCTTTGATGATAGGAGGGAAACCACGGGGTAACATCCCTGGGTCAGATTGCGGGAGAGTGTGTCGGAGTGGTGCTGAGGTGTCGTCCACCAGACGACGGTCTCCTTGGGTTAACCTGAGGCAGTCTCTTCGGGTGGGTGCCTGGAATGTCCTATCCCTAAGAGAGGATGATCACCTGTCTCTGTTATCATCTGAGCACAAGCGTTTGGACATCGGGATTGCAGCTCTCTCTGAGGTTCGGAGACTGGATTGCGGCGAGATAATGGTGGGTGGTTACACCTACTATTGGTCTGGTCGCTCTGATGGTTACCATACCCAAGGAATTGCTGTAGCTCTGTCCAATAAGCTGACCCCAATGATAATTGAGGTAACACCGGTCAACGAGCGTATTATGAGATTAAGGATTCGTCACTCCTTCGGTGTCATTTCCCTGGTCTCTGTTTATGCTCCGACTGAGGCGAGTGATCTCACCGTGAAGGATGCATTCTACGCCACGCTCGAGTCTGTGGTTGATCAGTGCCCCAGACGAGATACACTTCTAGTCTTGGGGGATTTCAATGCATCGACTGGAACTGATAGGGATGGTTATGAGGTGTGTGTTGGTCCCCATGGGTCAGGAACTGTGAACCAGAATAGCACTAAGTTCCTTGACTTTGCAAGAAGTCATGGACTTAGGGTGGCTGGTTCATGGTTTCAGCGCCCACAAGCTCATCGCTGGACTTGGTATTCCAACGCTGGCGGTGTGGCAAAGGAGATTGACCATGTCCTCATTGACGGTCGTTGGAGGATGATCCAGAACTGCAGGGTCTACCGGAGTGCTCAGTTCCTCAATACTGACCACAGGCTTGTTGTAGCAACTCTAAAGCTGCACCTTAAATCCTGGAGAATGGTACCATCCCAGCCTAGGCTGGATGTTGGCAAGCTCAGGGATGAGAGAGTAGCTGAGGAGTTTGCGAACAGACTGAGTGGACACTTGGAGGGACTGGGTGCTTTGGGGGGTCCTGAAGAGTTGTGGAGCGCCTTCAAGACCACCGTCCTTGATGTTGCCGGTGGATGTCTTGGAACTCACCGCAGGGCAAAGAAGAATTTTGTCTCTCAAGGGACACTGGATACCATTGACCAGAGTCGCAGGGCCAGGCTGAATGGCAGAGCTGAGCTGTTCAGGGAGCTGAGGCGTAAAACTGTACGTGCACTGAGGGTGGACAAGGAGGCCTATGTGCGAGGAATCTGTGAGGGGGTAGAGCATCACCTGTGGACAGGTGATTCTCGTCCCACTTACAGGGGAATTCGCGCATTACGTTCATCCAAGCCCATCCCTCACAGCACTGCAGTTCGAGCAGAGAGTGGTAGGCTCTTGACCGAGGAGTCTGAAGTGAAGGCCGGCTGGGCCGGTTACTTTGAGCGGTTGTACCAGGCTGATCCCCCAACTGTCGAGTTGGACATTAAGGGTGTTACAATCCCTGTTGCTGACCCTTGAATCAACTGTCGTCCACCTTCGCTTGTGGAAACACGGGCTGCAGTGAACCAGTTGAAACGGGGCAAAGCTCCAGGGATCTGTGGCATCCATGCCGAACTTCTCAAGGCTGGTGGATATGCTGCACTCGTGTCGATGCATGCAGTTTTGTGCTCTGCCTGGAACACAGGCATCATCCCAACTGACTGGAAGAGGGGCCTTGTTGTCCCTCTCTGGAAAGGGAAGGGTGATCGCCAAGACTGCAACAACTACCGAGGGGTGACGCTGCTCTCAGTGCTGGGCAAGGTCTTTGCTCGGATAATTCTTGATAGGGTTCGCCATCATCTGCTTGAGCACCAGCGTCCAGAGCAGTCAGGCTTTACACCAAAGAGGTCAACGATTGACCGTATCCTTGCCCTTCATGTCCTCACCGAACGCAGACGAGAGTTTCGGCAGGGGCTGCTTGCAGCCTATGTTTATCGCTATAAAGCGTTCGATTCAGTGAATCGGGATGTCCTCTGGAGGATTCTTGGTCTTCGTGGGGTGCCACCAAAACTGATCGATCTGATGTCTGAACTCTACCCTGGTACTGAGAGTGCTGTGAAGTGTGGTGGTACCATCTCTGACTTATTCCCAGTTGTTACTGGAGTTCGTCAGGGATGTGTACTGGCTCCCACACTTTTCAGCACTTGTATGGACTGGATTCTAGGGAGGATGTCGGAGAGATCAAGCTGTGGTGCATCGTTTGGGAATGTCAAGATCTCGGACCTTGATTTTGCAGATGATGCAGTTATCTTTGCGGAGACTTTAGATATCCTTTTGGGGGCCCTCGAGGTGCTGAATGAGGAGTCGGAGCCGCTGGGATTACGGGTTTCTTGGGTCAAAACTAAGATCCAGGCTTTCGGTGACATCTTGGATGCTGCTGTCCTGTCTGTGTCTGTTTGTGGTGAGGATGTTGAGGTCGTGAAGAGATTCACTTACCTTGGCAGTGATATTCATGTCTCTGCTGGCTGCGAGTCAGAGGTCAATAGACGTCTGGGTCTGGCCTGGGGAGTCATGGATTCACTGGATCATGGGGTGTGGCGCTGCCGGTACCTGTGCGGGAGGACGAAAGTCCGAGTCTTCAGGTCCTTGGTACTTCCAGTCTTGCTCTATGGATGCGAGACTTGGACTCTGACCAAGGATCTGAGATGGAGACTTAATTCCTTTGGTACCAGGTCTCTTCGGAGAATCCTTGGCTATCGCTGGTCGGATTTTGTGTCCAACGAGCGGTTGCTGAGAGAGACTCGGATGAGATTTGTTACCTGCATAGTCCGTGAGCGTCAGTTGCGGCTGTATGGACATGTGGCTCGTTTTCCTGACGCTGATCCTGCTCACCAGATTCTCTCAGCGAGGGAGTCTCATGAGTGGAGGAGGCCAGTGGGCCGACCACGTGCCTCGTGGTTGCAGCAGGTTGACCATCATCTCAAGGAGATGTGGATGGGCCTGGCATCTGCCTGGGGGATGGCCAGATGGAGGCCCCTGGAGTACCGGCGGAAAGTGGACGCAGCGACGCGCTGTTCTGGCACATGCTCCCATACCTGACCTTATTAGTTTCTGTATTATATAAACCTAAGGGTGTCATATCATTTGTGGGACTAAACATATTTACAACCAAAGTTGTCCAGGTCTTTTTGGAACACCCTGTATGAGCAAAGAACCAATAATGATGGAATGTGAGGTGTGTGGAGCCCTGAAAGAACTGGCAAATGGAAAAGCACCAGGTGCTGACAAAATTCCAATACGTGAAACTCCTAAAGGTAGTTGGAGAGGAGAAAATCAACATTTTAATAGCCATCTCGACACAGATCTGGAGCGAGATTGTATGACTCAAAAGGTGGAAGAAGTCTGTCTACAAGGTGCGATTTGTTAAATTTCTATGGGGGGGGGGGGGGGGATAAAATTGCCAGAGATCATCGGTTTTTTTTTTTTGTTACTTCTGACTTTACAACTTCCAAGTTATACATAATAATAGTGACATAAAGCTGAAAAATCACATTACAATTAAAATATATAGCTAATTGCAATGGTACCCGGCATTGCCGGGTCCCTCCTCCCACCCCTTCCTCTTATTCCTCCTACCCCTTCCCCTCCCTCATGCCACCCCTCCTCCCACACCAGCTCCCTCCTCCCACACCCCCTTCCTCCAGACTTTATGAGTTTCTGTATACCAGATCTTCCCTCCTCCAGACCAGACCTTTTTCTCCCTCCTCCCATCCCACCCCCACTCCCTCCAGACTCCCACCCCTCCTCCCACCTCCACCCTTCCCTCCTCCCACAAAGGAATTTTCCCAGGGTTTTTTTAACCACGTTTGGGAAAAAGAAATAATTAAAATAAAAACCCGCTTTCGATTCCCACCAATCTCTAACTCGTATCGTCACCTCTATAAACTCACCACGTGTTGTAATCTGCCTCCTGAGGGACGAATTCATCGATCTGGCCGTAACAAGTCATCGTATCGATGTTTATCCTCATCGCCATGGAATGAACCAGGGGTGCGTCCAGTTCCCAAGTTTCGTGTACAGCACTCACCAAGAGGCTTAAGCACTCAAGTAAGCATTCCAACAAAACCGTTAAGGAACGGTTGGCTTGTGTAATGTACTCAATAGACAGGGACAAAGGCTCTGAAGTGGGAACAGCAGGATTAGTTCAGACACAGGCACAGCACAGCAACGGAACATGGACGGGTCACATGACTCCACTTCACTACGCCCCAGTGCACCCAGGTATACATGCATAATCATAAACTAGTGATACATCTCATCTCCCCCCCCCCTTTTTTTTTAAACAAATCAAGACGCTCACGAGACTTACAGACACGAGCTGATATTCTCAAGGTGAGTGGAGGGATGTCCTTGCTTGCAACTGCTGTGGGCTTCTCAAGAAGGAGGTACAGGGTTGGGAAGGAGTTCAGGTACATTGATGGGTGAAAAACTTTCAGGAGGACACACCTCAGGTTCAAACGCAGGTGGTGTTATTACAGGAGTGGGTGACAAAGGCACTTGAGCCGGTTCAATGTTTGACGGCTCCCCATGACGTAACCTGAGTTGGTCAACATGTTTACGCAGGCATCTCCCATCACACAACTTCACAAGAAACATCATTTCACCAATGTTATCGATAACTATGCCAGATAACCACTTGGTTCCACATCCGGAGTTCAACACGTATACAGGATCATTGATCTGGAAGTTGCGCTATTACAGACATTTGGTCGTGATTATGTTTCTGTTGATACTTGTCATTCTCGACCTCGACCGTTACGTCTGGGTGCACTAATGATAACCGTGTCGTTAATTCACGACCCATCAGAAACTTGGCAGGTGAGTGACCGGTGGTTTGATGTGGTCTGGTTCTGGTAGTTGAGAAACACACGAGCTAGACGAGATCGAATGGAGCCTTCCTTGACGCGGCTTTGAGCATTCTTGATGATCTGTACACAGTGCCGGATTAAGCCTCGGCTGGCCCCAAGTCACATTTTGAAATTTTAGAGAATGGCCTGAAAATTTTAAATTAGATCTCGGGCTCATGGAAATGGACCCCAGACTAAAGATGAACTGATTCAAGAACAAAATATTTAATACAAAAAAAGACAAATATTTAATGTGAAAAGAATTTTTGGCCCAAATTTTTGGCTGGCCCTAAGGCACATGCCTTGTCTGCCTAATGGTTAATCCAGCACTGTCTGTACAGCACGTTCGGCTCGACCATTCCTGGTAGGTTTGTAGGGGGCAGATGCGTAGTGCTTAATGCCATTCATTTTACAAAAGTTTTGAAGCTCTGAACTCATAAATGATGATCCATCATCTGAAACAATGGAGTTCGGAATACCATATTGCGTGAGCATGGTACGAAGAGCTTCAATTGTTGCAGCGGAGGATGAGGATGGCACCACGAGAGCTTCAATCCATTTGGAGTGGGCATCAACTACGATAAGGAAAAGCTTCCCTTGAAATGGACCAGCATGGTCGATGTGTAGTCTGGACCATGGAATTGATGGCCATGACCACATGGCCAATGGAGACTGTGGCGGTGTCTTGGCATGGGCGTGACAAGTGTAACAATGGTGTACCCTAGACTGAATGTCACTGTCCAAACCACGCCACCAAACATGGGCTTGGGTAATGCCTGGATGAGCATTGTGGAGTTCACTGATAATTTTCCCAGGGAGTTTTGGCGGAATTATCACTCGGCTACCCCAAAGCAGGCAGTCTGCATCAAGAGATAGCCCACCCTTCCGAACGAGGTACGGTTTCGCCCCTTCCGGTAGTGATGCCCAATTACCTGACATAACACAGCGTTTAATTTGCGACAAATCTAGATTGCTATTGGTAGCACAAGCAATCTGCTTAGCGGTTGCGGGCGCCTCATCGTGAATGACGTTAGCCATGAGATGAATACTATCGACAGATTGCAGAGGTTCTGGGATGGGTACGGGAAGTGGCAAGCAAATGAGCGCTTCAGCACAGTACATTTCCTTACCTGGGCGATAAACCAATGAATAGTCATAACCGGCAAGGGTCCATGCCTAACGTTGTGCACGACCTGATGATGTGGGCAGAATGGCTCTGGTTTCTCCCAGAAGACCTAACAAGGGTTTGTGATCAGTCTCAATGGTAATATGTCTTCCAAAGAAATATTGGTGCATCTTTAAGGTGCCCCAGACACATGCTGACACCTCTCGTTCTACTTGAGCAGAACGACGTTCAGTGTCAGATCGGGTTCGTGATGCATAAGCAACAGACTGGAGATTACTGGTTCCATTTGTTTGCAACAACGCACACCCAATGCCACATGAAGGGCTATCACAAACGAAGAATAAGTTCCTTGGATGGGTCGTAATGGACAAGTAACAGCGAGGAGGACAGCATGGTTTTCATGGCCTTGAACGTTCTTGTTTGGGCAGCTTCCCATTTCCAGACAACGCCTTTCCTTGGAGAAGATACAGAGGCTTGACAGTTGTGCTGAGTTGAGGCAGGAAATTACCAAAGTAGGTCAACATACCCAGGAATGTGTGGTTCTGAAATGTTTTGTGGCATTAGTGAATTCGCAATTGCTTCAACTTTGCTCGGAGAGGGCAAAATGCCTTGACAGGAGAATTGATGACCCAGGTATTCAACTTCACGTGCCATAAAGGTACACTTCTCACACCTTAGGCGTCACCCAGCTTGTGACAGTCGATTAAGGACTTTGTTTAGGTTCTCGAGGTGTTCATGTTGTGACCTGCTTGTCACTTGTATGTCGGCCTGGAATACGACTGTCTTTGGTGCAATTTTCAATAATGTCTCCATCTTGCGTTGGAAGATTGGTTGTTACAGTACTGGCAATCACCCTTCCCTTTCCAAAGAGGGACAACAAGGCCCCTCTTCCAGTCAGTTGGGACGATGCCTGTGTTCCAGGCAGAGCACAGAACTGCATGCAATGACATGAGTACAGCATTTCCACCAGCATTGAGAAGTTCAGCATGGATGCCACAGATCCTAGGAGGTTGATCTCATTTCAACCGGTTCACTGCAGCGTGTACTTTCACAAACGATGTTGGATCACAGTTGATTGGAGGGTCAGCAATACGGATAGTAACACCCCTGACATCCAACTCAACAGCTGGTGAATCAGCCTGTTACAGCCGCTCAAAGTAACCAGTCCAGCGGGCCTTCACGTTGGACTCCTCTATCAAGAGCCCACCACCTCCGCTCTAACTGCAGTACACTCAGGGATGGGCTTGGAAGAATGCAATGCACGAATTCCCTTGTAAGCAGGACGAGAATCACTTGACCACAGTTGCTGCTCTTCCCTCTCAAAGATTCTTCGCACATAGGCCCCCCTGTCCACCCTCAGTGCACGTACAGTTTTCCACCTCAACTCACTGAACAGCTCAGCTCTGCCATTACGCCTGGCCCTTCGACTCTGGTCAATGTTATCCAGTGTTCCTTGAGACAAAATTTTTCTTCGCCCCACAGCGAGTTCCAAGACATCCACTGGCAACATCAAGGATGGTGGACTTGAATGCACTCCAAAACTCTTCAGGATTCCTCGAAGCACCCAGACCCCCCCCCCCACCCCAAATCCCCACTCAGCCTGTTCACAGACTCCTCAGCTACCCTCTCATTGTTGAGCTTGCCAACATCTAGCCAAGGCTGGGATCATACCATTCTCCAAGATTTGAGCTGCAACTTCAGAGTTGCCACCACAAGCCTTTCATCGGTATTGAGGAACTGAGCACTCCGGTTGACCCTGTAGTTCTGGATCATCCTCCAGCGACCATCAACAAGGACATGGTCATTCTTCTTTGCCACACCACCAGCATTGGAATACCAAGCCCAGCAATGACACTGTGGGCACTGAAACCATGAAATAGCCACCATAAGTCCATGACTTCTTGCAAAGTCAAGGAACTTAGTGCTCTCCTGGTTCATAGTTCCTGACCCATGGGGACCAACACACGTCTCATGACCATCTGTATCAGTTCGAATCGATGCAGTGAAATCCCCCAAGACTGGAAGAGTATCTCGCCTGGGGCACTGATCAACCACAGACTCAAGCATGGCATAGAATGCATCGTTCATGTTGAGACCACTCGCCTCAGTCAGAGCATATACAGAGACAAGGGAAACGACACCCATGGAGTGGCGAATCCTTTATCTCATAATATGCTTGTTGACCGGTGTTACCTCAATTATCATTGGAGTCAGTTTATTGGACACAGCTACAGCAACTCCTTGGGCATGGTAACCATCAGAGGAACCACACCAATAGTTGGTGTAACCACCCACCATGATCTCGCCACTATCCAGTCTCTGAACCTCACAGAGTGCTGCAATACCAATGTTCAAACTATTGAGCTCAGATGATAACAGAGAGAGGTGATAATCCTCTCTTTGGGATCGGACATTCCAGGCACTCACCTGAAGTGCACCCTCCTGAAGGTTAGCCTCAGGTTAACCCAAGGAGACTGCCGTCTTGTGGACGACACCACAGCACCACCAGACAAACACTACCGCATTCTGACCCGGGAAGATTACCCCTTGGTTTTCCTCCTATCATCAAAGATGGGGGTCCCGAAGGCTTTGCCCCAATCCCGTCATCTGGTGCGCTTCCCTGTGGATGGCAGCTGCACAGGAGGTACTCCTCTGGAGTAGGTTTTCAAATTTCTTTGCGTTTTTGTCTTATGTTGGATGAAGGGTTTTACAGTGGCTGGAGTGCAAATGCTGCCACCAACATCCAAATAAGAATTAATCCAACTGCAGGAGGATGTCCGCAGACACAGTTGGGCACTAGATATGGATGGCCGTTGGCTCACAAGGAGCTTCTCTGCCCTTTGGCAGGTTTTGTTTTTAATCCTGCAGGGTGTCCATATCATACACCTTCCTCACCAAGAAACTTGGTGGGGGAGTCGGTTAAGTCGCCGACAACCCGACCATAAAACTGGTTAGTACAGGTTTACATGGTATCTGTGGCATGTCAAAGATCTAATCTGGCCTGATCTGACAATATGAATGTACCATAAGCCAAATTTAATTACATAGATGGATTTCCTCCATACCACAATACCAAAATATATGAAAGACGAAGCATTTTATTATTCTTAAAACGATATTCACATCGACATTTCTGCACATGATATGTGATGATCCACATAGTGGACTGAGACAAAAAAAAACTAAAATGAGAGGGGGATGGGGCAGAATGTACCATAAGCCAAATTTAATAAGATAGTTGGATTTAATCCATACCAAAATAACAAAATACGTGAAACATGAAGCATTTTATTCCTGACAAAAAAATTGCAGAAACAAGAAGAAGAAAAAACATTTTTAGACAAGAAAAAGAGCAATCAGAAATTGCAGACCCTCGCTAGGACTTGTTTTGTCTGGTATTTGGGTAATTTTGTATGGTGGATGTTGTGTGGTGTTGATGTAATTAATAAGAGACATAACTACAACTGCCACTTTATAACTGCTGGCGGTGATGATCGGGTCCCAAGACGTCCCACTTTGACGCAACCCCAATTTGATTGGATGCCTGGCCCTGATCCATGACTTTTTTATTATCATTAAATAAAATGATAATATATTAAATATATATTATCATTTATTAAATAAATTAAATAAATTATTAATAAATTTAAACATTAAATTAAATAAAAAACAAATTAAATTCAAATCAAATCGAAGACCAAATAGGAACAGTCCTGCATTGGAGTAATCAGAAGGAACCCAAACAAGCAAAAAGCAAAGATGAAGTAATCAAGAGGAACCTGCTTAGGATTCACATTTTAGCAGCTACTCGACCCTTAAACCCATCCAGGTGCAGCCAAGTGAGCCTTTTTCAAAAAAAAAACTCCATATCAAAAAATTTAATAATTCAGGCTGCCAGACCATGTGTTTGATCATGTTGAAATATAAAACATGTATTCCCCATCACTACTACATTATAATTGTGAAGATTCACGTCGATTGATTTAGCAGTTCCATGGAAAACATTATTTAATATTTTTCTTCACTCCAATATGGTTGCCAAACCATGTGACCGAACAATTTTTCCTTAACAAACTTGTACACTCATGGCTTGGGGAACATTTGCGTGAAGTTTCCCCTCGATTTATCTAGCCATTCTGGAGAAAGATTTTTTTATAGGTTTGAGGGTAAATTCAATATGGCTGCCAAACCATGCGACCAATGGCATCAAATGTGTGAACCTTTTGTTCCTCGTGGAAACGCAGTCATACGTATAAAGTTTCACCTCAATCTGTTCAACCACTTCAGCGAAAAAGATATTTGAAGGTTTAACAACAACAAGAAACAATACGGCTGCCGAATCCCATGACTGATGAAATCATCAATTTTTTTTCTGTGGACCATTTTATCCTGAGATGACCCTCACAAAATTTCATACTGATCAGATGTAGTGCTCTACATGTGCACTTATGATGCCATAGCGAAGGTACCTATGATATCATTAAAAAAAATCACACATTTCCCATCAGTACTTGCTATGAGCCAAGTTTCAATTATTTTCCTTGGTGCGGTTTCAGAGATACAGATGTCCAACTTTTTCCCGTTTTTCCAACATTGCTGCCACACCACGTGACATATGACACCATAATTACCATTCAAACATTTTACGTGAGTAGTCACACCTATGGTGAAAATTTTGTTTAAATCCCACAAGCGGTTGCGGAGAAAACCACGAAAGTTCTGTTTGGACAAACAAACAAACAATGAGACAAACAAACAAAGGGACCCAAACGCAATACCCTCCCCCTCCGGTGAGGGTAAAAAAACATAAAAACATAGAGGGATGAAATCTCAAAAAACAACCAAACAAGGTAGGAATGACACGACATTACGATGACACAATAGGACAACAGAGGGGGCTGTCAAAGCCTGCCATCTCTTATCGATTACCATCACGACATATTTTGACATTTTACTTTGGTTGCAGGATTTTGATGGATGAAGAAGAATGAAGAATAATGAAGAACAATGAAGAACGAAGAATAACAATGAAGAATGACACCACATTAAGATGCCACAATACGATACAACAATCCTCTTCTGGTTTAGCATCATATCTTTTGACATTGTTCCATCACAATCCTCCAACAAAAGTAAAATGTCCAGACTTTTCCCTCCATACAGTCCGGACTACCATCTGTTTGGGCTCTTGATGCAGTACATCACATGAGAGGCCGGCACTATAAAACCAACAAGGCCGTGTGTCCAGAAAGTCCAGATAGCCATGTGGATCTGGTTGCGAAGTGTTGGAACGGAGTTCTGTTGCAGCAGGATTTTTAAGCTCGTGCTGCGCTGGCAGAAATGTGTGTGGAGATTTTGTAGAAAAGTAACGTGGTATGTCCAGTTACTGTTAATAATATCAGTTTTCTTGCATGCAACTTTGTATTAGTGTGCAGTAAACACGCTCATGACTTTCAGTGCGGTCCACCTAACTTGGGTATGAATGGGTGATTGTATACATTTGTGATGATTTTGATGTTATTGGGAGGAGCTCATCAAAAAGTAAATACATGTGCTGTTAATTTGAATTTACTGCTCCTTATGGATGCCAACTCTTGGGATTTGTCAACACATTATTATTCAAGTACTGAACGTCAATAAACAAGGAAGCAGCATGCACTATTTTAAAGTATTTGGTTTGACTCAGTTCGGCTTGGAATTGAACCACAGAACTCTCAGACTCATAGCGGATGCTCCAATCATTGTGCCACTGAGTTTGGTTAAAAGGAACACCCTGGTGATGTCCTTGTGCATGCTTGGGAGTATTAGAATATCTGAAATGTCAATCTGTTCTCGGTATGTATGGCTCGACTGAACTCAGCTCTGCTCTCAGATCAGGATCAACGCCATCCAAATTATCGTAGAATCGTGGAAGCAGCAGCCTCTGTAGAGGCTGAAGTGAGAGTTTGTGGACCTTTGTAGCACGAGCGTATCCTTTGCCAGCTCTAATTCACTGAGCAGCACTCACACCCAGAATATCATATTCTACCCACAAGTTGCACAAACAGGAGTCCTGCATATTGCATATGCCACCCGAGAACTCTGTAAAAGTTAAATGCAGTGTGCAATCCTCCAAGACAAGCGATAAGTAACTTCTTATACTCAGGGACAGACCCTTTGAGCTCCATCAGCTTGGGATAAAATGCCTCATCTTCAGGGTGGCCATACTGTCTCGTCATCCCTTGTAAAAATTCTGACATTGCCTTTGTTTGCAGAGCGTTAATTCGTTAGCTTTTTCCCTTTTTTCAAACTGAGTGATTGCAACTATGGGTGATATGCAAACAATTCCGCCATTGAACAACAGATTATTGTCAGTGTCTGGATTCACGAACATCCATAGACAGGGAAAACAACGTAAGAGGTATGCGTTGACTTCCAGCAACAATTCAGCCAAAAAGCTTCCTCCCAAAAAAAAATTTCTACGTTGAAAGTATAAACTCTGTATCAGGCAACACAAAAGATTTGCTAATAATGAAAAGGCCATAAACCAGAAGTCAGCAGTGCAAATTGGTTGAATAATTTGTTGCCAGGTCACCATCGACCATAAACATACCGCATAGCTTGGACTACAGCGTTCGACAATTAGTCCGAGTGTTGGCCAGAAAAGCGTGCATTAGGGTCCGCACAATGTTTTTCTGCATTTTTGTGATCATCGGACCATCTGAATGAATATTCCGATTGATGCCACTCTGGCACCCTTGAGCATTTTTATAGAAACCCATTAAATTCAAATTAGTGGTGGCCATTGTCAAAATTACTATTTTTCTTAATGTCTCCAAAAGTAAGCATACAAACAGCCTGGTTGAGGTGTCCAAACCCATGTTTTTAGGGTCACTGGTCATGATAAACCCACTTGCAATTAAATAACATTTAAATTTAGCTCATTAATATGCAAGTTAGCAGTCGCCATTATTGAAAATGTAGATAAATATACATATAGATAGAAAAAAAACACTTCTGACTTTGAGACTATAGATCACCTTATTATTCATACAGATTCAACAATTCGACAGTATGCAATGAAAGCAGCTAACAACATGAACAAAAGAAGACATTCTTGTGTAAATCAAATGTTCATATATATATATATACATATATATATATATATATATATATATATATATATATATATATATATATATATATATATATATATATATATATATATATATATATATATATATATATAAAACAGGTTTGTAAACCTTATGAAGGCTACTTCACTGATTGGTGTCTCATTCAGTGTCAGAGTCATCATCAAGTGCAAATGCAGCAGCTGCCTTCGTGTGCTCATTCCTGCAGCCATTATCTCCATGGCTAAATTTTTTGCGCTATCGTGTACCGTTTTGGCTGTATTTTGGGAACATACATATATACATACATAATACATATATACAAGATGAGAATTTTAGTAATATATAGAAGATAGATGAGGTGTGTGTGTGTGTGTGTGTGTGTGTGTGTGTGTGTGTGTGTGTGTGTGTGTGTGTGTGTGTGTGTGTGTGTGTGTGTGTGTGTGTGTGTGTGTGAGAGATGGGTTTTTTTTTAAACATAGTTCTACTGGAGCTTTCTTATGTGGAATGTGATGCACCAAAATGATCGTCATGATCTTTTCAGTTGATTAGGCTAATTAACTACAAATAACCTGGAAGAATTCCCATGTTTTAAACACATGCCATGTTAAGGTGTATGGAGCAGCTTAATAGGTCCTTCCACAGCATGTAATTCTAAGTACAAAATAAATAACAAAAATAATGACAACATTTTGACAAAGCATACATTAATTAATACAAATAATATTAACAATAATAATAGCAGTATAATTTGGCAATAATAAAAATGAACGTATAATCCCCACACTGGCTCAAGCACATGTGGGTTTGGTAAAAGGCAAGTGAATGCTCCAAGGAGTACAGCAGGTGGGTTTGCAACAAGGCCTTGAAGACCAATGAAAATTTGGTCCATCGGACCAACGTGCCCAGTGGTTTTCCATAAAACTGTGGCAACAGTAACTACCACAGTGCTTCATATCTCATTTTACAAGCATGCATGTAGGATATTCCTGCTCACCAATGATTCCCAGGAAGCAAATTGAGATATGGAAATTACCAAGATGAGGGCCCACCACCTTGCAGAGACCCATCACTTTCAGTGGATGTTAAAGGATGCCTGCAACATTTTGATTTTCCTGCTGTCAGTAAACCGAGCAATTTGATGCCTTTTTGAGATGACAAATTGTTTCTACAATCATTTCTCTGAATTTTCCCCTGTTGTTGGTTGGCTGTAGAAGTTTAAGTTGCTGCACAAGGATATTTATTACTTGAAGCTTGGCAGATAATACTGTTATAAAGATTGAACATGTAGTAGACGTTATAATGTTTGCAATATGATTATTTTTGATTTCACAAATGTAGAGGATTAATGTCTTCAGTTGTGCTCTTAATGCTGGCTGTTTTGGAACTTTAAGTTCAGAATGTAGAACTTTGCCTCAATCCTGTTGCCAGTTTTACAAAACATGCCTAAGGGATCAAGAAAGCTGCTACCTGTTTACTCAGCTGCACTGGGCAGAGGTAACATGGGGGAAGTCAGGGAGTGTGTTTGGGGGAATGGTTTTACATGCATCTACCCTTAACTAACAGATTGGTTCTGTGTGATCCTCTATTTGTGACAGTCCTGCTTCATTCCGTTGTGTCAGCATTGACAGACTGAATGAATGTGAAAATAACATGGCTGATCAGACCTGACATTTGACTGGAGCCGATTTGGGTAAGAATTTGGAATTTGTTCAGAGTGCAAGCAATAAGTTACCGACTCATTGTGAAAGAAACCATGGGATCTTTAACGTCCACCAACTAACGCTCGCAGATGGGTCACCCAGCTTAACATTCCATCTGAGGGGCAGCACATGATGTGTTGCAACATCCTGCCTGTGAAGCACCAACGTGACAATACTCAGATCAGGAATTGAAACCAGACTCGACAGTCCAAAAGTAAGGCTGTTACATCTGTGCCATACTCTCAAACGGAGGCCACACCCATTGTTTTTTTCACAAGTATGTTCCTCACAAATGTAATAATTTATTGAACAGTAAGGGCCTTCCTGAAGTATTATGTTAATATTTAAAGGATGTTGTCAATTCTACTAATTCTACAACATGCTGTACTTAACTTACCGGAATTGCAAACCTCGAAATAGTTGTCCACCCAAAGGAAGAACTTTATTAACCTGTATGCATTTGAAAGATATTCTGACTGCCTGGATCATCAGCTGGACTCTGTTCATCATAGAGGTTTCGAGCCTTTCAAGCCAGAACCTTTTCGAATGGTGGATCACAACTGTGGCCATGAATCTACACTCGAAATCAATAGCTCCACAACATCATTTGTGTCCAGAGTCCTGGACCCAGCAATGCAATTCACTATTTTAACATTTTACCTTTCTTGTTAGAGAGTTTACTACACCAGCAAAGACCTTGTGGTTTCGGAGGGGTAAATTCCCATATTCTAATGTATATGGCATATTTTATGATGATATGTCGGCTTCCACCAAGTGGCGCTACATAATACACATTTACATTGAAAGAATTGGGGTCCTACCCCAACTCTATACCCTTGGGACTACGATTTGTTTTTTTATTATTGGCATCTAAAACCTTACCCTGAACAACCCGAACACAACAACTAGTTTTCAAATCATTCCGTCAAGCGGTTCAGGAGTGTATAGGATGAAAACAAACACAGAGAGTAGAATGCTATAGTGTGACAATTCCTCCACTTCTGTAATCAATGTATGTAGTTTTGTGCAGAGAATTGAGGTATTTATTACCTCCACCACTGAAGGTGAAGGAGGTTATGTTTTCACCCCTTTCTGTGTTTGTTACTTACGAAATCTAAAGATTTCGTAAGTATATTGATGACTTCCGTCCTCTGTTTGCATGTTTGTTTGTGTGTTTGTTTGTGTGTGTGTTTGTGTGTTTGTTTATAGGGACGATAACTCGAGAACGGAAGAAGCTACCAAAGTCAAATTATACCACGTGATTCAGGAGGGTGATGGCAAGCGCTGATTAGATTTTGGTCAAAATCGGTCAAAGGTCAAGGTCACAGTGAGGTCAAACATTCGATTTTTGATGGTTTTGTACAGAATCATCGTAGAACCTTCTGGTTTGCGTCGCTACCTTCTCGAGAGACAGCTTTTATTTGACAAGGTCAGAGGTGAAGTTGACGATTTCGTAAGTACCAGTCTATGACTGCTTGTTTGTGTGTTTGTTTGTGTGTTTGTTTGTGTGGTTGTGTTTGTGTGTTTGTTTGTAGGCACGATAACTCTAGAACGGAAGAAGCTACAAATGTCAAATTACACCACGTGATTCAGGAGGGTGATGGCTAGCGCTGATTAGAATTTGGTCAAAATTGGTCAAAGGTCAAAGTGAGGTCAAACATTCGATTATTGATGGTTTGGTACAGAATCATTGTAGAAACTTCTGGTTTGCGTCGCTACCTTCTCTTAAGACAGCTTTTATTCGACAAGGTCAGAGGTCAAGTTGACAATTTTGAAAGTACCAGTCTATGACTGCTTGTTTTTCTGTTTGTGTGCAGGATATCTCAAAAAGTTGTGGACGGATCCGATGGAAATTTCGTGTGCAGGTTCGGTGTGTGAGAAGGACGACCTAATTAGTTTTTGGTGAAGATCCAGATTCGGATTCGAGTACTACAATTTTTTTTAATGATTCTTCACCATTGAGAAATAGGGCCAAAAACGATGTAATACCCATTAGAGTATCAATTATCCCATCTCCTTTTTTTCTAAATTGAAGTCCGACACCCCTTTGTCTTTGAGGTTTCTAGTATCCTCTACCAAGATACATACCTTCGCCCTTGTAGTATGGGGAAAGGAACATCCCCTCCCCTGTAATTATTTTATATTTTCCCAACTCATGTTTCCTCACAATAACCATCGTATTTATTTATTGGAAAACTTCACGAAGGTGAATTCTGATGGATATAATTTCTTTATGAAAAGAAATCATGCGATTATCTTGGTCGGTTATCCTAAAATTTACTCTGTGTATGGTTTTTCCTGACACAGGAAAATAAACCAGATTTTTGGGTTCCATATTGAATTTATAATCAATTGGGGTTGAGTATGCGCTGAATGAAAATTTTGTATTTGTTCTTATTCCATCATTATAAGCGCCATCAATAAAATCACAGTGAATAGATACCGAATTTATGCCTGAGGATATTTGAATGACATTGTCACTGTAAAACGTCCCATTAGTTTCAATCTTTTTTGAGGAGAAACCCAATAACTCTCTCAATGAATTATCAATTGTGAAATCAATCTTGTAGTTATTTTTAAGTTTAATCGTTGATTTTGAAGTATGTTTTTGAATATCTATAACAATATTTTTTGGTACATCACTCTGTTCTTTCATAAGACGAGGAATTTCGGAAGATATTTGAGAAATCTCATATGCTCCGGGTGAAACTTTTATCGTTTTGTATCCACTTCCCAGATTATAACTAAACTTGTCATTTATCTCAGTGATATTAAATTAGGTATTATAAGTATCCATGGAAAATAAAGACACCTCATAATCTTTTGTTGCATCAAGTTATAGTGGATATGGGAATGAAGATGTGTGGTCGCTTGTTGTGAAATTAAAACTAAGGATTGTGCTTCTCATCTTATTGAATATGGGATAAAATGTCTTTGTATTGACATTTATTAATTATTTTCATGTTCATCAACTGGTCTAAAATGGATGATGCTTCATTAAAACAATTATTTCCAGCCTTCTTACAACCGAACATCAATAACAGTCTATTACCTAATTGTGATGGGTCATTTAGAAGAAAACTTACACCTGAACCAAGCCTACTTAAAGGCTGAATAATATGTTTCTCCTTCTCATTCTTCCTACCTTTACCAGATAGACTAACCCTATAATTAAGAGAGTCCAGCAGTTCAATAGATAATATATCATCCTTATTTTTCATATTCAATGGTTTATCAAAATACTTTGATTCATCCCTCACAGTTGAACCTTGTTTTCCATCTTTTGTAAGAAGAAACATTAATCTCGGAGTTAGTTTCACAGGTGGTTGAGCAGAACTCCAGAACCATAATTCATCATTAAATATCAATCCCTTTTCTTGAACAAGATGAAATATTGCTGGTTGTTCTGTAGGAATGAGTCCTGCTTTGGTTTTTGAATCCGCTGAATATTCATTGTTTTGAAGAGCATTCACAATATAATCAGGGGGTCGATTAATCTCTTCCAGTTGTTGAAATAATCCTTCATCATCCTATTCTAATTCTCCTCTATGCTCTAATTCTTCCTCCATCATTTAACTGAAATCTTTTAACATTTGAAGTTTTTAGGAGTATATTCTATTTTGGGAACTGTGGAAACATCTATAATTTTTTCTTGGGAAGTTTTTAAAAGTGGTTCAAAAAATTTATCTTGTTTTCTTTCAAATGCTTCTTCACCCGTTAGTTTCTGTCTGCGTTTCTTCTTTATGTCTTCCAGTTGTTTTGCAACTTTTGAAACCAACTCTTGATGCTTCTGAAATCTTCTTGCCCTTTCTTTCGCATCCATTTATTTATTGGAAAATATCATTCACTGAATTATAAAGGTCAACAGGGAAATTTTCCTTTTCTTCATCATTAAAGTAGATGTGTTCAAATAAATCCTTTTCTTTAAATATTTCATCAAATTATTTATGAACATTAATACGAGTTATAATTTCTTCTTCACTAATACTCGTATCTCTGCTTTTCATACGTTTGCGTTGAGTTTCTTCAACAACATCAAAACCGAATGATAAAATCTTCACCCCATTACCACTCAGATGTTTAATAATTTGTCTCATTCCTTCTGGATTAGTATCTAATATCCCAAGATCACCAGATTTTAGTTTCTTTAACTCACTTTTACAATGTGAATATTTTGTTGAACCAAGAGAAACCTCCTCAAATATTTGACCTTCATTCCTGAATCGCATATTTTCCTCTTCTGAAATATCGTAATAATTTTCACCTTCTACTTCTCCAGGTCTTATTGCTCTCATTGTTGTAGATACAATGTGTAGCACAGGGTGTTTCTTAAGCAAATTTAAAATATTCTCATTTGTACTATACAAGAACCTTGATTTATGAAAGTTTTTTTTCCAGAAGCAGATTTACCCACAAGATTTATAATAATCGTTGTCATTTATATATGTAATTGTTTATAAAATAAAAAATATATCTTTTAATATCTCATCTTGTTTCACAACAATATATTTATATTTTTCAGTCGTGTGCTTCATATCATCCCCAAATTCCTTGTTACTAAATTATGTAGAACAATTGTCTCTCCAAAAATTGTTGAAATGTATTGAATTTAACTTGAATAAAATAAAAGTATTAGCATTGTTTCTTATTGAACGATGAGGGAGTTGAAACTATGATTGACTAAGATAAATACAATTACAAGAAGAATGTCTCCCTCTTGTGTAGGAGCTATCCATTACCGTTTGGTTTCTCTCATTAACACAATCATCAAAGATAACGTTCTTTTTTGATTTATCCAAATCTTGGGGAGAAGGTATATCATCCGTATTATCACTAAGAATACAAGTTATCGGCTTTGATTTCTTTTTATATCTCTGTGTATCACAAAATGGTTGTATTGTATCGTCAATGTTGTAATCATTTTGTTTGTTTTGAAGTTTCAATAAACCAATTATATCTTATTTTTGAAGAATAGCATTAAAACCTTGTGAGAGTAGTTGATACTCAGGTTGAAAACTCGACTTTGTGAAAATTATTAAATTATCATAATCCAAAAAGTTGGGAGTAAGGGGCATCTTCAAAAGTAAACAGGTTTTTCCAAACCCGCTTGAACCAACTATGAGACATCTTCACGAATTTGGAAGATTTTTATGGTTGTTAAATTTTATCTTATTTTCCCAAATGGGTAAAAAATCATTCATTTATATATTTGGAAAACAGGTTATTTAATTTATTATTTGCTTTTTTTTAGAAACTCTATATTTTATCCTAAGTTCAGGTTTAATTTCAAGATAATCCATTATTTTATTTATACAATATGTTTTGTTGATATTTCCCTGAAAATGACAATCGTGAATAATATATAACAACAATGCTTTGAACATTTCTCTAATATGTTCAGTTTCTTCCATTGTAAGAAAAGGTGTGTTATCACCCTCATACTTTACACTCATTTCTCTAATAAATCTTGTAAAGTAAATCTAAAAGAATTATATTCCTTTTATATTTTTTATTGTCATTAATTAGAAGATAATCACAGAACATACATTGTTTATTGGCTTTTGACTCTGTGTTTAATACCCGCCTTTCACATGCAGGACAATTCTCAAATTTGTCATCTGGAGAATCAGGAAATTCAAGAGGCTCAAAATCTAGTAAACTATTCATATTTATAAAGTAAAACTTTACTTCAAATAAAATTCATCTTCCGTATCATCTTCGGTACTTTCATTGGTGCTTTCACAATCATCTATAAAACTACTTTCATAACTATCGTTTGAACACAAACTCTCGGTATCATAATTGTCTTCTGTTCCAACAGAAATACTATCATCACTCTCATAATCTTCAAAATCTTCAGTTGAATAATGACTCGTATTTAATTCGCAGAAAAAAAACATTACCATCTATACCTATATACTTTTTTCATTTACAGATTCAACTACTCCATTTTTTATATTGAAGGTAATTTTAAAATGATCCTTAACTCCTATTGAACGAAATGTCATTTCACCTGATATATTAACATCCTTTATTTCATCAGGATTTACGTCTTCAGGGTTGTTGAAAAAAATACAAATTTATCCTTGCATATTATAGATGGTCTTATCTTTTCTTTCTAAAGCTTCATCCATTAGGTTTTTATTTTTTGATACTTTTTCTTGTTTCATTTTTTCTAGTTTTGAATATAAGAAGGAGAGGAGAAACTTTTGTTAGAGCTACTTTAATTGATGTTCTTCCAGATATGCTAAAAGCCCTTCCACTGAAGGAAATTGAAGAACTCATATTATTTATCATAATTGTTTTTATCCAATAGTTGTTATATTTATCATTATTCAATTTTACATCCTCGATATATTTCTCAGTATCTTTTACAAATGAAGAGATTGATTGAAACTTGTCTTTTGTGTCTTGATACATTGTATTCATTAAGTGAAAAAAGTTGGAGGATAAAATGGTTTAAAGCACAGATTCACCTATATATTAAACAATATTTTCATCAAGAAAATTTTATTTTAAGCAAAGTTTTGTTGTATAAATATGGTGAATACAACATACTGTGATGTTTGTAATCATGAATATAAATGTTATAAAAAAAACACCTTCAAACCAACAAACACACATTCAATCTTTTCAGACAAATATCTTCACTTGACCAAGAAACAAAACATTGTGATAGATGTGATAATGATATTCTTTAAAAATAATTATAACAAGTGGTGCCAGGCACAACAAATCCTGCCCATTTAAGGCATGAAGTTATTTTTGGGATCAAATTTAATTTTGATACATCCTTAACCTGAATGTTGATTTTAAGGAATAGAATAAGGAATATTTTAGTCTTAGTTTGAAGTCAATTAAACCATTTTTGACGAAGTTATGAGCAAAAAACGATTTTGACCTTTGCGTGACCTGACCTTGACCTTTGACCTAATTGGACCCAAAAGTTAATGGGGTCGTCCAAGGTTCATTACCCACCTGTGGATACAATTTGACAGTGTTTGAGCCATCCATTTTCCCGTAAAGTTGTATTTTCGGAACCATGTTTTAGTTTTTATGGAAAATTTGTAATTTTGACCGATGACCATGACCCCCAAAACTTTGGACCCTACCAATCTTCACAAATATGCATTTTTCACTTTAGGAATGGGTAGGATTATAAGTGACAAATAGAATAAGGTTCATTATAAGCTTAGTTTGAAGTAAATCAGATCATTTTTGACGAAGTTATGAGCGAAAAATGATTTTGATCTTTTCGTGACCTTGATCTTTGATCCAATTGGACCCAAAAGTTAATGGGGTCGTCCAAGGTTCATTGCCCACCTGTGGATTAAATTTGATAGTCTTTGGTAAAGTGTTTTTAAATTTCGTATCCAGATTCCGATCTTCACTAAATTTGAATCGATTCGTCCTTGTCACAAACTCAATCTGTCTTCCAAGTTTCATCTGAATCCATCCCCATTTTTTTGAGATATTATGCTATATATAGTTTTTGACCCGATCTCTCAATGGTGCATTGGATCACTTAAAAAAATTCCAGTAGCCAAATCCAGATTCGGATCTTCACCAAAATCTAATCACATTTATTTATCCTTGCCACACAACAAACCAGTCCACCAAGTTCCGTCCAAATCCATCCACAACGTTTTGAGATATCCTGCTCACAGACAAACAGGGGTGAAAACATACCTCTGTCCACCTTCAGTGGTGGAGGTAAACAAAGGGAGAATTGTGGTGCTCCCCCACATCTCGAACCCCAGGAACTGAATTTTGGGGTTCCATCGAAACCCTCCCGTGCACAATCCAAGGACAACCATCAGTTTTCACCTCATTCCATCTAACATTTCAAGGTTTCATACAAGTCAAACAAAAATGTTTGTATCCACAAGTGCAAGCAGTGATGCCAGCCAGCTTAAAACCTTCTTTAATCAACGCTGCATTCAATTTTACAGCACTATGCCTGGATGAGAGAACAAGATTATGGTGTGAACCAACTTTCTTATAGAACTATGGGCAGGGTCTGCGAGCGGAAAATTTGATTGGCCGAGATGATGTAAAATCCCATAATATTTTGTCCAACTACTGCTAAACGGAAGTTTTTTGAAAGTGCGACTAAGGCGATTTGTGTTCAACAGTGTTCAAATATATAAATAAATTGAAATGAATATAAAGATTTTGATGGGTGGAGAACAAAACTATTTTTCAAAAGTTTACTACCGTTGGTGCAGCGTCTTTCACTCCTTATTTAACACATTCAATTAGTTCTTAGTGCCTGTTGTATGTGTCCTTTATGACATTCCTAAAAGCAGTAATTTCCAGTTTGGAATTATTTTCAACTCACAAATTCAACCCATCAATTCGCCAATGGGAGTATTGGTGGGGGGGGGGGGGAGAAAGAGGGAGAGAGGAGGGAGGTGGAGGATAGAGGAGGGATTGAGGAGGGATGGAAGGGAGGGAGAGAAGATGGAGGGGAGGGGAGATGGAGAGGGAGAGATGGAGAGGGGTCGGAGAGAGAGATAGGGGTGAGAGGAGTCGGAGAGAGAGGGAGAAGCCTGGTGTTCAAAGCCTGGTGTTCAAAGCTTGGTGTTCAAAGCGTGGTGTTGGCTTAATGGTTTGGGTGGCGAGCTTTGGATCCTAGGGTCCTGAGTTCAAATCCCGCTCAGCTGTTGAATTAATACCAGGTGGGGTTAACTTGGCCTGTCATCCTTCCGAGATCGGCAAAATGATTGTCAACATACTGGTATACTGTGTAGGAGTGGTAGCAGTGTACTGGTATAATGGATGTATCGGTGCTGTTCCATGGCTGCAACTGCAGTGTGGTAATCTTCATCCTGATGAAGCAGCATTTATACTGTGTCGGTGTGGTGACCTGTCCAGGATTGTGCCCAATAGCCAAGGAGACTGCTTAAGCAGCACCAACGCTCTACACATAGTATGGTCCCTATCTCCTTGTGATCATAACGCCTTGAGTTTAAGCCCCGTTGGCCTCACAATTAACACCAGGTGGAGTTGACTCAGCCTGTCATCCTTCCGAGGTCGGCAAAATGAGTACCAGTGTACTAGTATCATGGTTGTATCGGTGCTGTTCCACGGCTGCAACTACAGTGAGGTTATCTTCATCCTGATGAAGCAGCATTTATATGGAAGGAAGGAAGGGGTGGGAGAGAGAGGGATAGGGGTGAGAGGGAGTTGGGAGCTAGGGGAGAATTCCGTCAGATATGATGCCCAGCTGAACGTCCATCTGAGACGCCACTGCCTGTGAAATTGATGAATTACCCTGCCTGTGAAACACCGCGATGACAATTTATAGCTGAGCATGCATACTTCTTCGCTATCCTGCCGTGATCTGGCGATTCATTGTTTTATAAAAACTGAATTCATCCGAGCAGCAGTTCCGACTGCTTAAAAAAAAACCAAAAAAAAAACCTTTCCTTTGGTCAATTCTCACATTCTTTGACACCTCTTCCTCTCCTCGACCTCTGGGGAGTCCTTGTCTTTGGAGGTGGAGGAGGGGCTTTGGGAGGAGGATAGCATGAGGGGAGGGAAAAGAAGTAGCATGAGGGAAGGGGGAGGTAGTGGGAAGGCAGTATGAGAGGAAGGAATGGGAAGGCAGTGTGAGAGGAAGGAATGGGAAGGCAGTGTGAATGGAGGGAATGGGAAGGCAGTGTGAAGGGAGGGAATGGGAAGGCAGTGTGAGAGGAAGGAATGGGAAGGTAGTGTGAGGGGAAGGAATGGGAAGGTAGTGTGAGGGGAAGGAATGGGAAGGCAGTGTGAGGGAAGGATATGGGAAGGCAGTGTGAGGACGGAATGGGAAGGCAGTGTGAGTAGCGGGAATGGGAAGGCAGTGTGAGAGGAAAGAATGGGAAGCCAGTGTGAAGGAAGGGAATGGGAATGTAGTGCAAGGGGAGGTAGTGGGAAGGCAGTGTGAGGGTATGAATGGGAAGGCAGTGTGAAGGGAGGGAATGGGAAGGCAGTGTGATGGGAGGGAATGGGAAGGCAGTGTGAGAGGAATGAATGGGAAGGCAGTGTGAAGGGAGGGAATGCAAAGGCAGTGTGAGGGGAGGGAGTGGGAAGTCAGTGTGAGGACAGGGAATGGGAAGGCAGTGTGAGGACAGGGAATGGGAAGGCAGTGTGAGGGGAGGGAATGGGAAGGCAGTGTGAGAGGAAGGAATGGGAAGGCAGTGTGAAGGGAGGGAATGGGAAGGTAGTGTGAGGGGAGGTAGTGGGAAGGCAGTGTGAGGGTATGAATGGGAAGGCAGTGTGAAGGGAGGGAATGGGAAGGCAGTGTGAAGGGAGGGAATGGGAAGGCAGTGTGAGAGGAGCGAATGGGAAGGCAGTGTGAGAGGAAGGAATGGGAAGGCAGTGTGAAGGGAGGGAATGGGAAGGTAGTGCAAGGGGAGGTAGTGGGAAGGAAGTGTGAGGGTATGGAATGGGAAGGCAGTGTGAGGGTATGGAATGGGAAGGCAGTGTGAAGGGAGGGAATGGGAAGGCAGTGTGAAGGGAGGGAATGGGAAGGCAGTGGGAGGGGGGAAGGGGAAGGCAGTGTGAGAGGAAGGAATGGGAAGGCAGTGTGAAGGGAGGGAATGGGAAGGTAGTGCAAGGGGAAGTAGTGGGAAGGCAGTGTGAGGGTATGGAATGGGAAGGCAGTGTGAAGGGAGGGAATGGGAAAGCAGTGAGAAGGGAGGGAATGCAAAGGCAGTGTGAGGGGAGGGAATGGGAAGGCAGTGTGAGAGGAAGGAAGGGGAAGTTAGTGTGAGGGGAGGGAATGGGAAGGCAGTGTGAGGGGAGGATATGGGAAGGCAGTATGAAGGGAGGAATGGGAAGGCATTGTGAGGACAGGGAATTGTAAGGTAGTGCAAGGGGAGGTAGTGGGAAGGCAGTGTGAGGGTGTGGAATGGGAAGGCAGTGTGAAGGGAGGGAATTGGGAAGGCAGTGTGAAGGGAGGGAATGGGAAGGCAGTGTGAAGGGCGGGAATGGGAAGGCAGTGTGAAGGGAGGGAATGGGAAGGCAGTATGAAGAGAGTGAATGGGAAGGCAATGTGAGGACAGTGAATGGTAAGGCAGTGTGAGACGAAGGAAGGGGAAAGCAGTGTGAGAGGAAGGAATGGGAAGGCAGTGTGAGGGGAGGGAGTAGGAAGGCAGTGTGAGAGGAAGGAATGGGAAGGTAGTGTGAGGGGAGGGAATGGGAAGGCAGTATGAAGGGAGGAATGGGAAGGCAATGTGAGGACAGGAAATGGGAAGGCAGTGTGAGGAGAGGGAATGGGAAGATAGTGTGAGGGGAGGGAATGAGAAGGCAGTGTGAAGAGGGGGGTGGAAAGGGTGAGGGGAGGGAATGGGAAGGCAGTTTGAGGGGGGCAATGGGAAGATAGTGTGAGGGGAGGAAGTGGAAGGCAGTGTGAGAGGAAGGAATGGGATGGTAGTGTGAGCGGAGGGAATGGTAAGGCAGTTTGAGGGGGGGATGGGAAGGCAGTGTGAGGGGAGGGAATGCGAAGGCAGTGTGGAGGGAGGGAATTGGAAGGCAGTGAGCGGAGGGAATGGGAAGGCCGCATACCAGGGCCTTACCAGGGTGATAAAACATGCCCAAACAGCAGTTTTCTTTTTAACCACTGTGCTCTCCATAAACCGGGCGGTTGTATTTATAAATGAAAACAAATGCTATCTATTTGATAAAGGTCTGTCTGCATGCATCCCCCCCCCCCCCCCCGCCACCCACTCTTCCAACATCCTCACAGTCCATGCTAAATGTGCACATACACTGGCGATATACTCATCCTTTCATTCGCGCACATGCACGGACTTACCCACACCCACACTGTAATGTGGCATGTCCTGCGTGGCTTCGATGCCGCAGCACCTCCGCTCCCGAGGTTTCAACACTGCAGAAGCACATAGTTAATGAGACGGCCAGATAACCTCCTCTACAGCACCACAGGCCCGAGCTCGAGTTCAGTTCGGATTCCCATGAAAGCCACACATCCCACACACGTTATCAAACAAGTAGGCATTCACACATCCCATGAAGAGTCTTTTGTTCCCATTTATAACACATCCTTGTGTGCTATTCACATACCTCTTCGCTTGTATAAACTACTGACTATTAATATATTGCAGTAACTTTTGGTATATTTACCTTCACCACCGAAGGTGAAAGAGGTTATGTTTTCACCCCTTTCTGTCTGTTTGTCTGCCTGTTTGTGTACAGGATCTCTCAAAAAATTGCGGGCGGATCCGGGTGAAATTTGGTGGTCAGGTTGGGCGTGTCGCAAGGACAAATTGATTCAATTTTGGACAAATTCAAGGACAAATTGATTCAATTGACAAATTCAAATGGATTCAATTCAAATTGAGGATCTGAATCCGGATCTGGATACGAGAATAATTTAATTTTCAAAGTGATTCTTCACCATTGAGAGATAGGGCCAAAAATGATATCATAGTACTGTATAGCAGGAAATTTCAAAAAATGTATTGGGCCCGATGTGTTCTCGTTTTTCAGGCATTACGTTGCAGAGGTAGGCGCTCTACCGAGTGCCCTTCTAGTTATATTAATATTTTGCCGTGAAAGCAAATTGCACAAAACGGTGTAAAGCAAAAAAAAAAAAAGCCTCTTCACTTGCAGCAACAAAAAACATTCCTCTTCGCTTGCATAGACTACCGAGTATAAATATATTGGAGGAACTCTAATCGTATATTTATAGGAATATTTTGTAATGCAAGCACACCAACCAAAACAGAAAGAACAAACTGCGTATGTAATTACCGAAAAAAAATTTAACAAAATCGCAAATTTGTTAAAAATTTTCGAATTTCACTCCAGATTTTGACACTTATTTTGTTCACCAGATCCGATATCTGACATGGCAAGTGACCCACATATTGTGGGTTTGACCCGTGTTCCTTCTTTAAACCCGCAACCCCATGTCGGACGAAAAGTACAAACAATTTCAAGAATGCAATGTTTCGCTTCCATTCCACTCTCACGGATTCACACACAAAGTGATCTGTAGCGATCTCTATCCGATATGCAAGATACCGCTCTAGTCTTACGCTAATGGTTGAGTGACATCGTGAGCTTTACCCAACGGACCGATTCCTTTAAAATCCTCATCGGTTGGCATCACTTCCTCTTGTCTGCAATTTGTCATAACCCAGAATCAATCAATCGACCTATTCGCTTTCCAATTCGCTCTTCGACCTCTTCCTGTGATATTTATCGGTACTTTCGAGTATTTTGAGTGGTAGGATTTGATTCGGATTTGTTTTCATTCGTATACAGGGTGTCCAAAAATAACCGTTCCAAATTCAAACCATAGGTTGAGGAACACAGAAAGTACAGTTTGGATGAAAGTGGATAAATTTATGGACAGTTGGTGTCACAGCTAGCACATGACACAATACATTGATGACTTACAAAACCGCTATAAATGAGGTCACTAAGTAGAGCGCATACCTCCGCCAGGCTGATTAGTTTGCGTTTTGTATCCCACTGATCGGCTGGATCTGGATTCGGACCTTAACTAAATTTTAAGCGACTTGTTCTTGTCACCTACCCAACTCATCCACCAAGTTTCTTCCGAATCCATCCACAACTCTTTGAGATATTCTGCTGTATATAGTTTTAGCCCAATATCTGAAAGGTGACAAATCACTTAAAAAAAAAACTCTCGGATCTGGATCTGGATCTTCACCAAAATCAAATCGATTCTTCCTTGTTACATACCTAACCTGCCCACACGAAGTTTCATCCGAATCCGTTCACAACTTTTTGAGAAATCCTGCTATATGTCGTTTTCTCTCCTCCTCACCAAGGTGAAAAATCACTTTGAAATTTTTCGGATTTCAACAAAATGTAATCATTTCGGCTTTGTCACATGCTCAAACTCTCCACCAAATTTCGTCTGAAACACCCCACAGCTTTTTGAGATAGTTTGTTCACAAACAAACAGACAGACAGATAGGGGTGAAAACATAACCTCAATCCACCATCGGTGGCGGAGGTAACTTACCATCTAACATGGTGTCTAAGTAGTGGAGTTGAACTGGGTGAACGTACGATTATACCTTTCTGTAGATGGCAGTGTCGGACCGTGTTGTATACAGGACAAACTGAATCCATCGTGTTGTTGAAGTTCATTGAGATTTGAGACAGTTGCATCATTTGTGGATTTCAAAATGTCCCATTTGCAGATTCGAAAAACAGAACTGGGACATTAAGGAAAAGTTGTTTTTACGCTTTTATCCTTCAGTCGTACAAGAAAAGTAAATACCTCGACATTAAATAAGATTAGCTTCGTTTTTCCTTGTTCAATTATTTCGGGAGGTCAAAGTTAAGAACATGCCTACAGTGCTTTACCAGACACATTATGTATTTGTGCTCACTACAGAAGTTTCCTTGTCTGCAACTTTGTTTCACCTTGACTCTCATTATCTTGACTGCTGGTCCAATTTTATTTATCTCCCTGATTCAGTTAAGTCGCAGTCCCTGCCCCACCAGGTAAGATGCATTCAAGCCAAAATCACTTTCCATGTGATCCTCTCTAACTCAAAACTCACCACGAACCACCATACTTCCTTACCCCTCTTTTTGTCTGTGGAACTGTCTCAATGAGTCCACTGTCTCAAATTCTTCCCGATAGGATGTTAAATCTTCTACAAATTTCTGCCTCATGATCTCTCCTATTTCCATAACTGAGGTTTCCTCCACCCACTGAGATGGTGTTCTCACACTTCTCTTGGAATTCCCTCTCCTTGTGCTGTGATGCATCTGCTAAATGTCATCCCAATGTTTGCTTTTGCTATATTTCATCTTTGGATTCATTTAATTTTTCCACGAGCCTCAAAAATTGCATAATTTATTTATTTTTAAATGAAGTGTGGTTGGTACCATTTCAGTGCCATTCCTCGTCATCTGAAGGACATTTAATAACAGTCAACCACTGTGTGGACCAGTGTCACGTGTGGACCAGACCACGAAGGGCAGGCAGATTACCCCTTCCAAGATGGTTATTTATGAGTCTCCTGGATTTTTACATGGTACTCTCATCGTGATACGGTAACTTATCGAAGACTATCTCAAATCCCAGCTTACAATCCAAATCCTTAATGCAACTCATGTCTTCACCCTCATTTGAACTCATGACCTAAGGAGTACAAATTTGGTTTCCTCAAGACAATTGCGCTTGTTGCAATTATCACTTGTTTTCACAGTAGATACTTGTTAAGAAGTGGTATATTTATTATCCTACACATGGGGGAAGAGTGAAACTACAGGGTGAGTGATAAGTCCCAGAACATGGTTTTAGCTGCTTTTACAAGATTTGTTTATACCATCTACCAGGGTGAGCCATAAGCCCCATGAGTAATAACATATTACAGTAATAACAGTAATACATCATAATAGGAGTAACGAGAAGGGCAATCGGAAGAGCGCGTACCTCTGCCACGTAATGCCTGATCCACGAGAACATATCGGGCCCAATCAATATATTTTTGAAATCTCATGCTATACAGTACTATATCGGTTTTGACTCGATCTCTCAATGGTGAAAAATCATTTTAAAAACTTAAATAAATCTTGCATCCAGATCTGGATCCGGATCTTCACCAAAATCAAATCAGTTCGTCCTCGTCACACACCGAACCTGTCCACAAAATTTCACCCGAATCTGTCCACAGCTTTTTACGGTATCCTGTACACAAACAAACAAACAGACAGAAAAGTGTGAAACATAACCTCCTTCACCTTCGGTGGCAGGGGTAATAATAAAATATTACAGAAACACAATAATTACAGTATCTTCTTAAACATCGAGTGCATCTGTATATGCCTGGTGTTGGCTTAATGGTTCGGGTGGTGGGCTTGGGATCCAAGGATCCTGAGTTCAAATCCCCCTCTGCTGTTGAATTAATACCAGGTGGGGTTGACTCTGCCCGTCATCCTTCCGAGGTTGGCAAAATGAGTGCCAGCTTGCTGGTATACTGTAACGGAGTGTCGACCCATACAGGATTGTGCCCAATAGCCCAGGAGACTGCTTCGGCAGCACCAACGCTCTGCACAGAGTATGGTCCCGATGGATGGATGGATGGAGTGCATGTGTATGACATCCACCATTGTCAAGCCACAATATATTTTTCTCCACACGCGGTGTGAAAACCGACGCAAAATACAAAACATGTAATGGTGCCAAATGCTTCCTCAATGCGTTGTTTCAATTCAACAGATACCATGTGATGTTCTGCAACTTTAGCTTTGTCATACCCCCACATAGCATTGTCACAAGTGCTCACTTCAGGACTGCACGGTGGCCACAGAAGTGTTGGCAATGACCTGCCAATCCAACGGTTGGGAAAAATTTGATTGAGGTAATTTCATACCACATATGCACGATGTGCACCTCACCCTAACCCTCCCAGCTAACCAGGTGCCCCATCCTGCTGGAAAGAAATCTCATGGGCTCGTCC
>NC_140961.1:95461784-95549284 GCF_056783735.1 Eptatretus burgeri
AAGCATCTCATGAAACCTCTGAAAATATAGACACAGATCTGGCATATACTATGGATAGGCAGTCCCTCTGGGGATCAGGGCGTGAGGTTTAGCAGTGAATGCATCAGTAGAAAATTCTCCAATCAGTAGAAAAAGGTAAGTTTAATGCTTTGGAAATTTCACAGTTTCTTGTGTATCTATGGAGAAGGAGGGACATAGCCTTGCTTGCTTAAAGTAAAGTGGTGTATCAGCTTCGTTATAATACTCACTATTTCTTGAAATTATCACATTTCACTCCAGATTTCGACACTTATTTGGTCTGGTCGAGATCCGATCCTCAAAACCAAAATCATATTTTGATGATATACTTTAATTCGTCCATGAGAGTAGATTGTGGAAAATCGTCTTGTGTTATGCATGAAATCACTCCAACCTCCTGATTTGAAAACTATAGTACTTGACCAAAGTGATGTATACAGCGATTCGTAGCGATGATTAACAGGCATTTGATATGAGTGAAGAAAGTGAAAAAAAAACTTTATCGTTAAGAAATCGCTGCGGCATGTTCTAAGTCAAGGCAGGGTTGAGCAGGTCAAAAAACATTGCTGCTTCAGACCCCAGCGAGGTAACCTTGGAAATGCCTAAAGACCCCAGACAGTGAGATGGCCGAGGATTGCCGGAAGAAAATTATAATTAAATAAGGCCCTTAATTATCTTCAAAAGGGGTGTTTTCATTAACCTAAACATCCAATTTTCACTCTTGCACGTCCTTGGAGTTTTCTTCATATACATACAAATAAAAGGTTCAGGCTGCTAAGTTTCATCGTTTTGGAGTTATGGAGGAGACACACTGACACTTATTTGCATTGAAGACAATGTGTCTGCCTTAAATAATGGGATAATAATCATAATAATAATAATGGGAGAAACTGGCCAAATCCATATGATAAAGCTGACACAGACTCGAAGCTGTAATCGCAGCCAAAGACGCTTCTACAAAGTATTGACTCAGGGAGTTGAATAATTATTGACTCAAGACATTTCTGCTTTTCATTTTTGATTGATTTGTAAAAAAAATCTAAAAATATGTTTTCACTTTGTCATTATGGGGTATCTTGTGTAGATCAGTGACAAAAAAAATTGAAATTTAATCCATTTGAAATTCAGGCTGTAACATAACAAAATGTGACAAAGGTCAAAGGGTGTGAATATTTCTGAAGGCACTGTAATGACTATAATTAAGTAATTACTATAATAAGTTGCAGCTACCTTACCTGTTCTCCTGCTCTACCTACTCCCTTGATTTCATGCAGCTACCTTACCTGTTCTCCTGCTCTACCTACTCCCTTGATTTCAAAAAATGACAATCAAAATGCACACAATTTCTATTAACAGCAAACACATGCATGGTAGTTTCTTCCACCGCCATATGGTATTCATGGCATCCTTTGGGCGAGGAGAGATGAAGGCAAAAACAAAAGCATAACACAGACCGGCCTCCCTTAACAATTTCCTTAACTTATCAACAGCTTAACCAAATAATTATCAGCCCATCAAATTAACCATGCGCCTCTCCCCCACCCCAGTGGATGTCACCTGTTCCAGTTGTCGGCCAAGCCCAAATACCCAATTTCAATCTACGTAGTCAATTTTTTAGGCTTTCTGCCCTTCAGAGCATATACCAGGTCACAAATGATGGAATGGAACATTTCCATATATACAGCACATCAATAACCATTTCTATTCAATCATTCCAGGAAGACCATGACATTACAATTACCTGTAGGTGTTGTCTCAACTTGGCAGCAGGAAGGTCCGCCTATAATGTGGTGGTGGGGTGTATTAGTGTGTGCATGCCTGCAGCACAAAGTCCCACTTTGATGAAAATCCTGGCATCCCCATCCATTTCACCCCTCAACACCACAACAGCTACCTTTTTCTGTGCACCCTGACAGAGGGGGTCCACCTATGTGGCACTCCAATGCCTTTCATAGTAGCCAGGGGTCTACCACCCTGTAGCCAACCGATTCGACCCTCCTCCCAGCAGGTTTTCACTCCGAGTCACTTGCTGGGCTACTGGCGGCAAGGCATGACAGAGCCCCAGGCTCCACGCTTTCCATCAGAGCGTGATGGACCCACGGACATGCACAACTTCCCCACCCACAAACCTTAGACCCCAATGAATCGTCCGCAGATGCCATTAATTTCTACCTACACCTGCAGATGCACTAAAGGATGTATTCCTCACCTGCCCTGACCTGCATACAAGCTAAATCACCATAACCAAAAAAATAAAGTGAAGAACTCAAAAAGGAACTCATTTATTTCAGCCAGAAAACGACTTTAACCCCTTACACTTGGTCCACGTGCTTCGGCTCATGACCGCTGTTGCCCATCACCCACACCAATTCCCTGACTCACCTGCATACTCCCAAAGCAAAGCTTGGCGAGTCACAATGGGTGAAGGTAAATTTAGCTTTGCCAATATGTAACTTTCAAAATGACATCATCCGCCCCAGAATGCTTGGTGTTCCCTGATGCTCACGCAGAAACCACGAGAAACAGTGGTGTTCGGGACCCCATAATGTACTATATATCGTGTGCGCGAGATAAGAATTGTCACTTAAAATGGCTCACAAAGAGTCGATAGGAAGCTGAAAATACTTGGAAAAGTACCTGATAGAAAGCACTGTGCTTCTGCACAATGGAAGACTCGGAGAAATTTCTCAGTTCGCCAAGCAGGCAGCTGCCTGTACTGCAAACTCCCAACCATGTGGGCCGGTGCAAGGTCTGAGTGGACGGGCGTGTACTCCACAACCCGATCGCAACCAGTGATGGACTTTGAATCTTGTGGGAGTGCCTCCTGTGAACATGGCTGGCTTGGTGATTTATTTAATGGACGGCTGCAATTGGAAAGACAAGGCTGTGGGTCATTTCCAAGTAACGGTAAACAACTCTTCGGCAAAGGACATCTTCACGATGTGAAAATACAGAAAGCTTGTGCCAGCTATATTTATGTGGGAGATGGAAGTATCAGGAAGACTTTCCTGAGCAAGACACAATATCTAGTTTGGGTGCTTCTTAACACTGACGGGAAGGACATATCTGGGGCTTGTGAATGTGCAGGGTAGGTTTAAAATGATGATATTTACTCTTAATTATGTTGGGAGGTGGGAGCTAAGGGAGCTATAAATATATTGTTTGTTTGATCCCGGGGCCAAAAGATAAATTATACTGTACTATAATTTTGCAGCAATTGGTAAAAGTTGGAACGTCCTTTCCTGTGTGTGTCATAGGTTTTTACATCCATATGTGGATTTCAGAAGGTGGAATGGAGTCTTTCCAGGCCTCAAAGTATCCGTGTGTGTGTGTGTGTGTGTGTGTGTAATAACTGTTTATGTTATATGTTACATATATAATATGTGTATAATCACATGTAATATGTGTGTGTATATAGTCCTTACATTTATTCACAGACCGGTGTGCGTTTTTGTTTTGCGCAACTCCTTCTCCAGTTCTGTCCCGATTACATCCAGACTTGCTACATCCAAGGCCTATGTTGACCTCAATAATAATTGGTGGTTGAATTCAGTGATCTGGTCTGCAAATCCTCTTCAAATTTCTGGTAAATTGGATGACAATTGAGGATTTTAGAAATCTGACAAAGTTGAACTTTGGCCAATGTTGACCTTTCGACCTCAAAAACAATCGGCTTCTTGCTTATGACGAACTCTACCGTGTGATGAAGTTTTGTGAAGATCAGTTTCAAATTGTGACCTGTTGGCAATTGACGTACAAACAAAGACAGACCGACAGAGACAGAATAATGCACAAGACCAACCAATATACTTGAAAAATCTTCAATTTTCACAAGTAACAAACAAACAGACCCAATTACAATAACCCTCTCTTCTGGCGAGGGTAATAGTAATACAAGTTTGCTAACAAGGAACTTCATCAAAGAAGGGGTGGGTATTCAGACCATCAAAGCCCATGCTATGATCACCGACATATAGTTGTATATCCGTGCTCTATCATTTATAAATGCTGAGCGCCATGCAACAAAGCAGCAAGTTCAATTTTCGAAGTCTTTGGGTGTGACTCAATAAGGGTTCGAACTGCTGACTTCCCAGACTCAAAGGAAACACTCGAACCATTATGCCACCGAATGTGGTTAACATGATTTTTTAACCATACTTAGTGGTGTAAAGCATAATTTAAAAAAGGGACTTACACGATACACTATCTACTATACATAAAGTCATGCTCTGACGTGTTTTAGAAATGGAAATCTCTTGTGAAAACTCACACTTTCTGACATGTTCAAGAGATCGTTGTCATGATCTCTGCATTTAAAGAATAAATTCCCACTCCCTGGAGAGTGGCTGTTACCAAGTGTGTGCCTGCATGACAAGCAATTAGCACAGACATATCCGATGGTTCTCAGGCTCTAGCCTGCGGGAAGCACAGCTTTTTCGCATGGATTAAAACTTTCCTTTGTGACTGAACCCCAACATGGAAAAGGCCATGTGAACATGTTGAGCATTTTACGTGCTTCTTTTTTAGAGGCCCTCTGGCAGTACCTATTACAAAGCATAAGTACTTAAAGGGGCACACGAGTTAAAGATTAAATATTTCTTAATTATACATTGTGATGAAAGAAAACAACACATTTACTCCACCCCGAGCACTCACAAATTAGATTTCCTTAATGAAAACGAGGACATTTATATGATGTGATCTCTATCTGCTCTATTTGGCAGGTTAAATAATCCCAGTTTGCTTGCGAAGATCGTGCTAAGATCCTTATGTCCGACTGATTACATTCTCTCAAATGTGTACCCAGTCAAAGTTTAAGATGAAATGGATTATAGGCAGGTTACAGGTTATATTAGTCCAGCAGGATGATGCACAGAGAGCAACAGAGAGCAGTTGTTTCTTTTTTGATGAAGTACCTGATCATCAAATTGCAGATCAAATTGCAGATGAGGCATAATCCAATGCATATATTTGTTTCAGTCCGAGCAATCACCCTTACCTTTCCTGAGAGGGCCAACAAGGCTTCTCAACCAATGGTACTCAATCTCTTCTGGACCTGATTTTGACAAACATCTCCAAACTCCAGTAACAAACTCCAGATAACTGTCTTATAGATAACCTGACCATAACGTATCCTCATCATTTCATCTGTTTATTCTCAGTGTTTCACAAGCAAGACATTATTTGTGTATAATCGTATATCACAAAGTGCTATTCATGAAGATGTACATGTGTTATAATGAAGTGCTATAGAGGTCAGGTCAGGTCAGGTCAGGTCAGGTCAGGTCAGGTCAGGTATGGGAGCATGCGCCAGAGCAGCGTATCGCTGTGTCCACTTTCCACCTGCACACCAGAGGCCTCCGTCTGGCCACCCACCAGACAGATACCTGGCCCATCCCCATTTCGATGAGATGCCAATCAACCTGCTCCAACCACAAGGCTCGTTGCCAGCCCATTGGCCTCCTCCACTCAAGAGGATCCCTCCGTGAGAGAATCTGGTGAGTGGGATCAGCGTCAGGAATACAAGCCACATGTCCATACAGCGGAAGCTGACGCTGTCAGACTACACAGGTAACAAATTTCATTTGAGTCTCTCTCAGGAACCGCTTGGATACAAAGTCTGACCAGCAATAAGCAAGGATCCTCCGAAGAGACCTGGTACTGAAGAAGTTATGTCTCCACCTCAGATCCTTGGTCAGATTCCATATCTGCAGCACCAAGGACTTAAAGACTCGGACTTTCATCCTCCTGCACAGGTACCGACAGCACCACACCCCATGATCCAGTGAATCCATGACTCCCCAAGCCCAACCCAGATGTCCATTGACCTCTGGCTCACAGCCAACAGACATGAATATCAATGCCAAGGTAAGTAAATCTCTCCTTCACATCAACATCCTCATCACATACAGGTGCAGACAAAAAAAGCAGCATTCAATATGTCAATGAAAGCTTGGACCTTAGTTTTGACTCAGGAAACCCATAATCCAAGTTACTCAGACTCCTCATTCAGCGCATCAAGGGCCCACATAAGGATATCCAGCATCGCTGCAAAGATGACTGCATCATCTGCAAAATCAAGGTCAAAGATCTTAACATTCACAAAAGATGCACCGCAGCTTGATCTCTCCGACATACTCCCCAGAATCCAGTCCATCCAAGTGCTGAAAAGTGTGGTGGGCAGTACACACACCTGACAAACTCCAGTAACAACTGGAAATAAGTCACAGATGGAACCACCACACTTCACAACACTCTCAACACCAGAGTATAGCTCAGTCATCAGATTGATCAGTTTTGGGGGCACCCCACGAAGACTGAGAATCCTGCAGAGGGCATCCCGTTTCACTGAATCAAACGCTTTGTGGACATCAACATAGGCTGCGAGCAGCCCCAATTGAAACTCTTGCCTGTGTTTGGTGAGGACCTGAAAGCAAAAATGCAGTCAATTATTGACCTCTTTGCTGTAAAGCCAGACTGCACTGGGTGCCGGTGCTCAAGCATATAGTGGTGAACCCTATCAAGAATTATCCGAGCAAAGACCTTGCCTGGCACGAAGAGCAGCATCACCCATCAGTAGTTGTTTCAGACCAAGCAATCACCCTTAACTTTACAGAGAGGGCCAACAAGGCCTCTGAACCAATGGTACTCAATCTCTTCTGGATCTAATTTTGACAAATTTCCCTGAAAATATCTGCTGTTCTTCCTCTGCTCAAATCAGTTCTTTTGACCACATGCTTGTCAAAGTTGACATCTCTCTGGCTGTTATCAGAGAACCACCTCAGCACCGTCAAGTCTCATTTCACTCAAGCTGACTGGCAGGGTCTCCCATCGCTACTTTCTCCAACATTAACTCATCCTGGGAATTCTTTCAAAGAAACTTGCTCTCCCTCATGCACAGATTTATCCCCTCTCGTCTTCAGTTGTCCTCCCCTTCCTCCCGCCCTTGGTTCACTGAAGCTTGTGGTGAGGCAGTTGACCTGAAACAACTTCCCTTTGCCTCATGGATAGCAAACCCATCTGAGGGTAATCTCAGTTCCTTCCATAAAGCATGGAACAAGTGTGTATCTCCCCTCAGGAGAGCCAGAAAACAACATCTTTCGAAGCTCAAGTTTGAACTCTCAAACCTCTCTCCCTCCTCAAAATCCTGGAAGCATCTAATCAAATTTGTTTCTGGTGTATGCTCCCCCTCCACCCCCTCCCTTACCTCAAATGTGCGCACTGCTGATACCACACATGAAAAGGCTGAATGCCTAAACTCGGTGTTTGCATCGAAATCTTGTGTCCGAAACCCATCACTTTCTGTACCCACCTTAACCAGACACACACAACTGTCGCTGGACTCTGTGTCCTTTTCTTCTGACAAAGTGGAGAGCTTGCTGTCAAACCTCGACTTAGATCCTGCAACTGGTCCAGACGGCATCAGCCCACATGTCCTAAAATCCTGATCCTTTGCTCTTGCTCAGCCTCTCTCTGTTCTATTCACCCTCTCATTTGCTCAAAGTCATCTGCCATCGGCTTGGAAATCAGCAAACATTACTGCCCTGCATAAAAAAGGTGCAAAAACAGATCCCTGCAACTACAGATCAACCAGCCTTCTCCCAATCATCAGCAAGGTTGTGGAATCCATCATCGATTCAGAAATTAAATCCTTCCTCTTCTCCAATGGCTTGATTTCTGATCATCAATTTGGTTTCAGACCAGGTCACTCTACCCTGGATATGATGCTTCTGCTCTCCTAACAACAGATGGAGGTCCTCAATGCGGACATGAAATCAGAGCCATATCCCTAGACATATCACATGCTTTTCACACGGTCTGGCACCCTGCCCTGCTCACCAAACTCTCTTCCTATGGTATCCAAGGCCATCTCCACTCATGGCTCGCAGACTTCCTCTCCTGTCGCAGTCAACATGTGGCCCTAAATGGAGTTCTTACATCCCCTATTCTTGTCCAGGCTGGAGTTCCCCAAGGTAGCGTTCTGGGCTCTGTTCTTTTTCTGGTTTTCATCAATGATCTCTCCGACTCTCTGGAAAATCCTCTTTATCTCTTTTCTGATGTGCCATCCCTCAGATCTGATCTTTTCTGATCTGCCATCCCTCAGACCGGCAAGCAGCAGCTTCTTCACTCACTGCAGATCTGGGTAAACTGGTCCAACACGTGGAACATGCCTTTCAATCCAGAGAAATCTCACACTCTCACTTTGTCTCTCCGAAAGGACCGTTTGGAACCCCTCCCCCCCTGCGATCTACTTTCTCAACAATCCTCTGGAAGAAGTCCTTTCTTTCAAGATTCTGGGTCTCACTATCTGCTATCATCTTTCCTGGGAAAGCCATATTTCCAACCTAGCCTCCACAGCCAGTCGCCGACTGCGAATCCTCCATCGTGCAAAGACCTTCCTCGGCCCACCTGAGCTCCTGACCACTAACAAAGCTTTCTTCCGCAGCCTGATGGAGTACTCCTCTCCCCTCTGGTCTGGTGCTCCTGTCTTCCACCTTTCTCGGCTTCACGCTGTGGAAAACCAAGGCATTTAGGATCATTGGTATCTCCCACGATGAGGCTGAGTCTTTGAGCCTCTCACTCTCTCACCACAGGCAGGTCGGTGGACTTTCTGTCTTTTACCATCTCCTCTCTGGTCTCGCCCCCCTGCTCTGTCTGTGATTTGTCTCCACCATATTTCCGCAGGATGCTCAAGGTCTGCCAACAACCCTCTTCTGGTAAAACTACCAAAATCACGAATCACTGCTCACCTTCACTCTTTCATTCCTCTTTTTCCCCACCTTTGGAATAAACTGCCTCACTCTGTTCAATCCCATTCTTCCCTCCAGTCCTTCAAAGCAGCTGTTCACCACCACCTCTTTTCACCCCCATCCAAACCTCGATCTTTTCTACTCCTGTTAATCCACCCAAAACCCACCTCCTTCAAATTCCCTGTTGCATTCCTGAAAGTCCCTGTAACGTCCATCTTGGATACCCCATGTTTCCTGCTCCATCCCTCTACCTTCCACAGATCTCCTAAGGTCTCTGCTCCCCACTGTTTTGTCCTTCCCATTCCCACCCCTCTTGTCTCATGCCCCCCTTGCTGTGCATTTTGTGCTAGCTCTCATACGAGCCCTGCCAATGTATGCAGAAAAAAAAAAATTGGGTTGATGCCTGTGTTCCAGGCAGAGCACAAAGTGCTTGCAATGACATGAGTTCAGCATTTCCACCAGCCTTGAGAAGTTCAGCATGGATGCCACAGATCCCAGGGGCTTCACCCCATTTCAACCGGTTCAACGTAATCCATGTTTCCACAAACGAAGGTGGACCATTTTCCAGAGCTTTACCCCCCTTTCACCTGGTTCACTGCAGCATGTGCTTCCACAAATGAAGGTGGTTCACAGTTGGTTGGAGGGTCAGCAATAGGGATAGTTACACCCTTGACATCCAACTCAACAGCTGGTGAGTTAGCCTGGTACAGCCGCTCAAAGTAACTGGCCCAGCGGGCCCTCACTTCGGACTCCTCACTCAAGAGCTCACCACCTTCCACTCTAAATGCAGTAGACTGAGGGATGGCCTTTGAGGAACGCAATGCATATATTTGTCTGTAAGCAGGATGAGAATCACTTGACCACAGGTGGTCCTCTACCCTTTTACAGATTCCTAGTATATGGGCCTCCATCCTCAGCGCACATCCAGTTTTTTACAACAACTCCCTGAACAGCTCAGCTCTGCCATTAAGCCTGGCCCTGTGACTCTGGTCAATGGTATCCAGTTTCCATTGGGAGACAAAGTTCTTCTTCACCTGAAGGTGAGTTCAAAGATATCCACTGGCAACATCAAGGATAGTCGTCTTGAAGCCTCTCCACAACCTTTCAGGATTCCCCAAAACACCCAGGCTCCCCAAATCCCCACTCAGCCTTTTCGCAAATTTCTCAGCTACCTTCTCATCCTTGAGCGTGCCAAACCCAGCCTAGGATGGGATCTCCTGGATTTAGGTGGCAACTTCATAGAATCGGGTATCCCCAGTTCTACCCAGACTCACCAGGAATCTCGGCCGTCACACACAAATAAGTCCATGTCGACGCGGGTCGCTAATCAAACACGAACGCCAACAATTTAACCACGTGACCCAGTGTCCTCAATCTGACTGCCGTTTCCCTGGGATACATGCAGTCGTCTTATCGAAGAATCGCGCTCTCGGCAGTTGTGCTGCTTTTATCTTTACTAGACCTTGATTAAGGTTGTTGAGCTTACCGCAAGCATAACGCAGGACTGATGTGAGAGCCAAACCATTGGGGGAATTATAATCTCCTGGCGAATCTACATATGGATATTGCTGGACCAATCCGGAGAAAGGACAGACACAGGCAGATCAGAAATACAATTCAACAAGAATAATTTTATATTTTCAAGAAATGATGGCACAGAAAGAAAAGAAGAAAATGCAATCAAATATGTACAAATGGCAAATGATGAAAGAGAAAATGGACAAAAGAGCAGTCTTAGCCTCGGCTTACTTACACTAACAAATTTACAAGGCGCCCACATTCACGCGCATCAGACATTCTGCAACCCTGTTGGCCTTCATTTTTGGAGTCATCGATTTGTTTTGTTTGCCAACATGGCAGAATTTTTCATCTCTCTCTCTCTCTCTCTCTCTCTCTCTCTCTCTCTCTCTCTCTCTCTCTCTCTCTCTCTCTCTCTCTCTCTCTCTCTCTCTCTCTCTCTCTCTCTCTCTCTCTCTCTCTCTCTCTCTCTCTCTCTCTCTCTCTCTCTCTCTCTCTCTCTCTCTCTCTCTCTCTCTCTCTCTCTCTCTCTCTCTCTCTCTCTCTCTCTCTCTCTCTCTCTCTCTCTCTCTCTCTCTCTCTCTCTCTCTCTCTCTCTCTCTCTCTCTCTCTCTCTCTCTCTCTCTCTCTCTCTCTCTCTCTCTCTCTCTCTCTCTCTCTCTGCTCCTTCCCTCCGATTCTATCCCCGTATTCCTATATCCTCCAAATCTTCCTTACCTTCTCTCCCAAACTCCGCTCACCTCCTTTCTTTCTCCTACCATTGCTCATTCTCTTATTTCCATCAATTTACTCCTTACCTATACGTACACAATGAAGAGATACCTTTTTTTCCTATATTCGTGTTCTACAGTGTTCAAAATATATTGTTGCGGTTGTGGAAATTCGCAAACCACCATTCAGGTCCCGTAGGTGAGATATCTCTGTAAGTACATGTGTAGTTAGCCCCAAACCCGTTGTTTAGAGGGAATAAATGTGATTCATTCGGGCTGCAACGCTTTGAGATAGCCGTTTTTCAGTTCTATCTTTATTTTGAACCAACCACGCTCCAACCATCACACAACAACAACAACGCCAACAGCCACAATCTTTACCTTCACAACTCGCTCCCGCAAACATCGTATCACCGCCATTCCAAACGGCACCATGGCCATAAACCACCACCATAAACCCTCCACCACCTTCACCTCTCTCCTTCTGGGGCCATTCCCGCACCACCTGTGAGCACCGAGCGTCGGGCTGTCCTGGGCTCGTACAAGATACGCGCCGAGCTGCGAGTGCAAAATGCGGCCTTTCCGAGGAGAATTCGGATCAGGAATGCAACACGCCCACTTCTGATCCGTCCAATCAGCAAGCACGGGGCAGCTTGGCCCCGCCTCCAGGCGCGTCTGTGTGGAATCGAGATATGCAAATTCTAGGATCAGGGGAGATTCACGCCCCTTTTTCTCCGTCCAATGGGCGAGCGTGGCTCCGCCCCCGAGCTCGTTCTGATCCGGAAATTTGCATATGGGTTCTCCTGCCGGCCTATAAAGCGCCGAGCGCAAGGCGAATCTGGGCAGAGTCGGTTTTGGAAGAGCGGAGAGTGGCAGAAAAGCGGAGAGAGGTTTGGGCAGAGTCAGTTTGGACGCGGAGTGGAGTCGGGAGGCGAGGGCGTCCCGGTGGCTTTCGGCAGTTGGCTGAGGAGAATTGGGGGAAGAGACCGAGGAGTTCGGGTCCGAGGCAAGGAAGACGGCGGTCGGCGATGAGGTCGCGGTGGAATCACTCGTCACGGGACCCAAGCAAGCCAGCTATACTCTTTCCCCAGAGCATCAACAATTCCCCCCCCCCTTTTTATCCCCGCGCTGAGATAGTGCGAAAAGGGGGCCCCGTTCCCACCCCACTCCAAGCGGTGCCAACGAAACCCACGAAGGAGCACGAAGTCGGGGCACCGCCGCGCTGCCACATTTGCGGCTCATCACAAAGACGCGGGTAGGCCCCACCCGGTCTCGCGGACCTGATCGCTCTTTCAGGTCCCGCGCAAATATTGGCCCACAGGCCCCGTCTGCCCCCTTGTCTTTGAGGGTGGCCTTTTCTTTTGTTTCTGTGTAAACGTGTGTGTGGCGCCAGTCTGGTGAAGTAAAACTGTTCAGTGTTGCCGTGTGTCGGTCTTATTCGGTAGTATCTCTGCGTCATTGTTTCTTTTGTTACATTTGCTTTTTGTGCATAATTGTTTTAATTGTATATGTGTGCTCTCCGTGTGCCGCAGAATAAATGTGTATCATGTTGAACTGTTTTCCCGTTTCGCTTCGTCTTTTCTTTAATTGAATGTCCATCTTGCTTCACATAAAGGGTTGGTAGTGGGCTTAATACGCCCGATAATTAATCGGAACCGTTGAGGCCGACGATAACACTGCTCGGTAATCCCGATAGTACGGAACGGATCGCTTAAGCGGCCCGTGTCCGGAGTCGACCTGCAGCGAGGTGCGATCGCCCGGTCTACCCTCCGCGTGGGTACTTAGGTCGGTCGAGTTTGGCGAACAACCCTATCCCACGCGGGGGGGGGGGGGGCGATTGGCACGATCGTGGTGAGGCCGAAAGGCCCACCCGTGACAAGCTCCCGGCGTTAGTCCGAGAGGGTCACGACAGAATTGTCCGTCCGGTGGGCGACGTGCCGCGATTCGAGTTACGTGGCCGTTCGCACGCTGGCGGACGCGAATTCGCAACAATATGCAGTAATTCAATTGAAATTAAGTAATTCCTCGATTATAAACTGACATATACAGACAGATGGAGAGACAAAGTGAACCAAATGCTTAACTTCGTATGTTGCTTCGTGAGCATGGGGTAATAAAGCAATGTCTGTGGTCTGTTCCTCATGGAATTAAAAATGGCTTGGCCAGCATCCACTAATTTTTAGCTCGCCTGTTCGAAGAACAGAGAGCTATAGCGATACTCCCGGCGTGAGCATCAGCGTCAGCGTCAGCGTGAGCGTGAAAATGTTAAAGTTTTTGGTGCAAATTATTTAGAAGCTTGCCATTCATTTAATATGTGTACTAGGATGCTAATATTTGGCAGGGAGGTTCCTTTGGGGTATATTATTGATGTAGTGAAGTTGAAATTAAAAAATAATTTTAAATGTTGTTAATTTTTGACCTGTTTTGAACTTAACTTTTATGTAGCACATCAACGTTAAAGTTTTTGGTGCAAGTTATTTTTTAGAAGCTTGCCATTCATTTAATATGTGTACTAGGATGCTGATATTTGGCATGGAGGTTCCTTTGGGGTATTCTATTGGTGTAGTGAAGTTGAAATTAACATATGATTAATTTTTTTTTTTAATTTCAACCTCAGATGGTGTCAAAGCCACCCAATGCTTGCCTGTTTATACTAGACGCTTGCCATTCATTTAATATGTGTACTAGTTTACTGATTACAATATACAAATACATATATTGCTTTATAATTATTTGGATCAGACTTCACTGCAATGGTTTATAAAAAAATATTATTAGACTTGTCTTTTAAAAACGATAAATGTATAAACAGGCGAGCATTGGGTGGCTTTGACACCAACTCTCTGGTTACAATTGTACCTGGGGTACCCAGGGTCAGATCAACGGCATTAAATAAATATCTCCCTCCACCCACCCCCATCCCCTGCGAGTGTGGGGAGACGATTTTCATTTGTACATGTGTAATAGTGCAAGTGTTTTACCATTGATCCCTTGCCAGAAGGAGGGGAAGGTGCAGGTAATAAATGATGCCAATTCTGAAAACAAATCCTTTTGCTTCCAGAGGGAGTGGGTATGACGACTATATATATATATATATATATATATATATATATATATATATATATATATATATATATATATATATATATATATATATATATATATATATATATATATATATATATATATATATATATATATATATATATATATATATATATATCTGGAAGACTTCTTATCCATTGTATTTATTGGATCACAGTAAAAGTTGCAGTGAAATGAATCGTTTGTTCATGTTTTGCTGTTATTACACATTGTATTTCCTTTTGGGACTGCACACCTGAACCGAACCCTTCCAACAAGTATGTATACGTTTCCCCACACAGCAAAGCAGCATGGGCTTCCTGAATGTGTGCAGCAGGTATCTCTACTAGTGTGTGTGTGTGTGTGTGTGTGTGTGTGTGTGTGTGTGTGTGTGTGTGTGTCTGTTAGTGTCTCCTCCATAACTCCAAAACCATGAAACCTATCAGCCTGAAACTTTACATGCATACTAATAAAACTCCAAGGAAGTGCAAGACTGAATATTGGGCGGGTGGGTAAATAAAAACACCCCTTTTGAAGATAATTATCAGCCTTATTTAATTATATCCATTATTAGGCACATCCTCGGTCACCGTTCTTTATGGGGTCTTCAGGCATATCCGAGGTAACCTCGCTGAGCTCTGAAGCCATCATGTATTTTGGCCTGCTCAACCATGCCTCGACTAGAAACAAGGCACGACGATTTCTTAACAATAGTTTTTTTTTCTTCACTTTCTTCACTCATATTATCGAATGCTTGTTCATCATAGCTACAAATCACTGGGTACAATGCAATGCTTATAAATGCCTGGAGACATCAGCGTTCGTTACTTTCTTTCATTTGGGCACATGCCACAACCGAGAGAATCTCTTAAACTAAGAAGAATTACAAAATTTAAGTTCCACAATCGAACTTACAAGCAGATCTGACTCCTAAGAAAGTGTTAATTTGCCCCATTTAGACATATTTGACATTCCATGCATCTCCAGGAGGTGTATGTTTAATATGACAGTTCAGTAATTGCTAATCATGTGCCAAGCAAGCTGTTTTTTAATTAACCATTTCATTGGAGTGCTTAAGTCAACTGACGAGTGCGCTGTAATATTCGCACTGTCACTGAATACTGTATGTCGATCGACTTGAACAAGGTTCAGGGGTCACTCGTATGCGTTCACAGCCATGTGTTATTCTGCGGTGCAACAGGCGGTGGCTGGCTTGCTGAAAATGTGAAACTTATATTCCACAACATTTCCCGTTTTTGTTCGTCCCATTACACGACCCGTCACTTTGGCATAGATAAATGCAAATAAAAACTAGAAGGGCACTCCGTGGAGCGCATACCTCCGCCACGTAATGCCTGATCCATGAGAACATATCAGGCCCAATAGATATTTGAAATATCATGCCATACAGTACTATATCGTTTTGGCCTGATCTCTCAATGGTGAAGAATTACTGAAAAAATCAAATAATTCTCGTATCCAGATCTGGATTTCGGATCTTGACCAAAATATAATCATTTCGTCATTGTCACATACCTAACCTGTCCACAAAATTTCATCCGAATCCGTACACAACTTTTTGAGATATCGTGCTATGTATCGTTTTTGGCCCTATCTCTCAATGGTGAAGAATCACTTGAAAACTTCTAGTAGTTGGACCTGGATCCGGATCTTCACCAAAATCTAATCAGTTTGTCCTTGTCACACACCGAACCTGTCCACAAAATTTCATCTGGATCCGTCTACAACTTTTTGAGATATCCTGTACACAAACAGACAAACAAACAGAAAGGGGTGAAACCATAACCTCCTTCACCATCGGTGTTAGAGGTAATTAAATGTTCCGCTTTTAAAAGTTTCTTCAACCATTTTGTGGAGTGCTTAGTGAAGCCACTTGTGTGTTCTTCAAGTTTCAATGGCGATATGGCGGTTCGACAGTGGAAGGAGGAAGGCAAAATAAATTATATGATTACAATGAGAAAAAAAAATTCAGTGATGAAACAATGAATCACCACACCATGGCAGGAAAGCCAAGAGGTATGCATGCTCACTCTGTGTAGCCTGCATTTGAATCCTGACCCAGCTATAAACTGTCATCCCGGTGTTTAACAGGCCGGATGATTCATCAATGTTTGTGTCGTCTTTAGGATGGACTATAAATGGGCGTCACATCTACTGCAATCCCTCACCCCTCTCCCTCCCAACACTACCTCCTCTCTCCCACCCCTCTCCCTCTTTCTGACACTGATCCCCCCTCTCTTACTCTCTCTCCAACCCTTCCCCCCCCTCTCTCTCTCTCCAACCCTTCCCCTCTCCTCCCCTTCCTCTCCCCCCCTCCTCTCTCCACCGCTCTATCTCTCTTCCAAACCTCCCCCTGGTCCTCCATCCCTCCCCCCTATTGGAGGGCACTAGCATGTATGAATCCGATTCAGAGTGAGCTGATCGGTGAGGTACAAAGGTCACTGCATGTATGAGCATGCATGCATTTAGGCAGACATTTGCCAGGATGAAAGCGTGGGTATTAAATGCTCCCACCCCAGGTCTCAAAGTGTGTGTGTGTGTGTGTTTGTATACATACGTACATGTAAGTTGCTGTTGTTGCCCTGCTATCTCCACACGTGGGTGGGTTTCAGGAAGTGAAATGGAGACCCACCAAGTCTCAAAGTATCCACCTCCATGTGTGTGTGTGTGTAGTTGATTGCTATCTACACGTGCGGATTTCAGAATGTGGAATGGAGTCCTCCCAGGGCGGGTTCAAATAATCCACCTTCATTTCGGCAAGGGGTCACGATTCATGGACCAAGCTGTGAAAGTTTTCTGTTCTCAAAGTTTTGTGCCGAGGGCTCTCTTCAGGATCGTCACTGAGCCCCAGACGGCTTCCAACTGTAGTTTGTTTGGAGTAATATTCGCAGGGATGGTTTTTAATATCTCTGAGGGTTTCCTTGTCATCATTCCTGTCGCTCCAGCTTTCACTGCTACATCTTTGGTGTTCTTCAACTTCCAGGATCTTTTCATTTCATTCTTGAGGTCTTGGGATTTGGTCATTTTCTTGATTTCTGCTTCGTTTAGTCCAAAATCACTGGTGTTACCACCTCAATTAGCAATGCTCTCTTCTCTCTTTTTTGTACCGAAGTATGATATCTGGTCGCAATGCTTTGTTTTCGATGTTCATGCTCGATGGGATCATTAGGTCATACGTGAGTGGCACTTCCATGTTTTCAGTGTTTGCTTTGGTTCATGTTTCCACAAATTTAATGGAACTGGAAAATCGAAGCTTTTGCAGATGTGCCAGCGGATTACATTACAAACTCTGTTGTGTTGATGTGTGTGCCGATGTTCTGACATAATTTTTTTTTGTGTGCGTGTGTTCGGTCTTTAAGCACAACATATTATTCTCTTTACGAACCCCACCTCCACCCCTCACCTTTCTCTTTATTTTTTTCCTCCTCCCCCACCTCTCTCTCTCTCTCTCTCTCTCTCTCTCTCTCTCTCTCTCTCTCTCTCTCTCTCTCTCTCTCTCTCTCTCTCTCTCTCTCTCTCTCTCTCTCTCAACCACTCCTCACACCCCCCCTCCCACAGTATATCACAATGTTTGGTGAGGTGTCGCTCTCCCCATCTGCCCCCCTCATCAGTCTTCTTCCCCTCCCTCCACTCTCTCTCTCTCCCTTCCCTCCCTCCTCTCTTTCCTTCCCCTCCCTCCTTTCCCTCCCACCTCTCTCTCCTTCCCCTCCCTCCTCCCTCCCTACTTTCCCTCCCTCCTCTCTCTCCTTCCCCTCCCTCCTTTCCCTCCCTCCTCTCTCTCCTTCCCCTCCCTCCTCCCTCCCTCCTCTCTCTCCCTCCTCTATCTCCTTTCCCTCCCTCCTCTCTCTCCTTCCCCTCCCTCCTCCCTCCCTCCTCTCTCTCCTTCCTCCACTCCCTCCACTCTCTCTCCCTTCCTCCACTCCCTCCTCTCTCTCCCTTCCTCCACTCCCTCCTCTCTCTCCCTTCCTCCACTCTCTCTCTCCCCCTTCCTTTCCTCCTCTCTCTCTCCCTCCCTTCCCTCCTCTCTCTCCCCCTTCCTTTCCCTCCTCTCTCTCCCCTTCCCTTCCCTCCTCTCTCTCCCTTCCTTCCCTCCATCCTCTCTCTCCCTTCCTTCCCTCCTCTCTCTCTTCCTTCCCCCCTCTCTCTCTCTCTCAACTCCTCCTCACACCCCTCCCTCACACAGTATATCACAATGTTTGATGAGGTGTCGCTCTCCCCACCTGTCCCCTCTCCTTCATCGCTCTTCCCCCCTTCCTAGCTTCCCCTCCCTCCCTCCACTCTCCCCTCCCCTCCCTCCTCTCTCTCTCTACCACTCCCCTCCCTCCTCTCTCTTTCCCCATTCCCCTCCTTCCTCTCTCTCCCTCCCTCCATCCTCTCTCTCCCCCCTCCCTCCCTCCTATCTCTCTCCCTCCCCAGGTCGAAAAACCAGTTAAAACCAGTACACATTTTCAACTGGTCTCTATTGGTTCTAATTGGTCTTTAACTGGTCTCTATTGGTTTCAACTGGTACCAGTTAAATTCAGTCAGAATTCCAATTTCCCAGTTGAAAAAACCAGTAGCTCATATTTGTACCAGTTAAAGTCTTACTGGTTCCAGTTGATACCAGTTGCAATGTACTGGTCTCCCAGTTGATACCAGTTACAATGTACTGGTCCCAGTTGATACCAGTTAGTTAAATACATGTATTTCAACTGGTAATATATCACTCTATTCCAATTTCCATATTAAAACCAGTAAGAAACCAACTGGCTTTACTGGTACCAGTTGGCTACTGGTTTTCAACTGGTACCAGTTGACCAGTAAGCTACTGGTCTTTACTGGTTTTTTGACCTGGGTCCCTCTCCTCTCTCCATCCTCCCTCCACCATCCCTCCTCTCTCTCTCTCCACCCTCCCTCCTCTTCCCCTCTCTCCTACCTTCTCTTCCCTCTCTCCTACCTTCTCTCCCCCTCTCCTCCCTTCCCTCCCTCCACTCTCTCTCCCTTTCTACCCTTTCTCCCCTCCCTCCTCTCTCTCTCCCCCTTCCTTTCTTTCTTCTTCCGTCTCCTCTCCAGCCTTGCCCACCCTGCTCTGTCTGTGATCTGTCCCCCCTATATTTCCTCTGAATGCTCAAGGTCTGCCAAAAATCTCCTTCTGATGAAACTGCCAAAATCAAGAATCACTGCTCACCTTCACTCTTTCATTCCTCTGTTTTCCTGCCTCTGGAACAAACTTCCACACTCTCTTGAATCCCACTCCTCCCTCCAGGTCTTCAAAACAGCTGTTCACTACCATCTATAATTATCTTCTCCCATCCAAAATCTTGCTCTTTACTACCCCCGTTAATCCACCCCAAACCCACCTCCTTGAAATTCCCTTTTTTCCTTCCTGTTTTCCTACTAAGTCCCTGTAGTACCATCTTGTTTACCCCATATACCCCACCCATCTCTCTTCCTTTTACAGATATCCTATTGTTTTTGTCCCCCACTATTTTGTGCTTCCCTCTCCCACCCCTCTTGTTTACTGCCTTGTTATGTTTCTGTGTATTAGCTCTAACATGAACCTCAACTTGATATATTAAAAAAAAAAATAATAAAAGACAGCGGTTGATGCCAATGTTGAAAACAGTACAGGCAGGGAAACATTATTGACTGATCAGGCCAAAAGAAGCTTCAAACGAGAAATGGTGAACTACATGTTTTATGTATGATGAATAACAAAATTTTTCACTTGGTGTTCGTGGCAGGATCAAGCTGTGCTTGTTATTAAAAGGGGCCAAACTCCCTTGGAAATCTCCCTAACAGCTTGGAAATCAAATAAAATGTAATGAATTGATAACACTGTGTATTCCCCCTCCGTCTCATTACTTTTACACAAACGAGCACATTACATTAGGCTGAGGGCAATTGTGTCACCCCCGACAGTCGCACACACACACACACACACACACACACACACACACACACACACACACACACACACACACACACACACACACACACACACACACACACACACACACCAGAGAAGGTATCCCTAACCCACCTCGTGGAAACAGGTGCAAATACAAGATGTCATGCATGAAACCAGAACAGCAATTAATGCAGCCCCAACGATTGTAAAATAGACGAAATAAAAATATAAAGCGAAATATCATCAGAAGTTCACCGACAACTGGGAGAACGACAAAAGAACAAGAAGATATAAAAAAAAAGAGTTGGACAGATTGGGCAGAGATGAAGAAGGTTCATTGGAATGGCCAAGAAGAGGTCAGCTCAACTGGAATGGAGAACGAATCATTGTAAATGCCCAAGACCAGGGACACCACACGAATGGCTTTAAAAAATGGCATTACTGAGTCAATCGGACAAGAGTAGATTCTGCAAGGTAGAAACAGAAAGCACAAGCCATTGCCTATCGGGATGCAAAAAAAAAGTCATGTCAGAACAGCTGTCCACATAAAGGCACAACAAAGTACGTGGAGTAATCCACTGGCACATCTGCAAAAACTTAAATATCCCAATTTCAGAAATCTTATGGAAGCATGAACCAAAATATATAATTGAGAACAAAGAAGTAATGCTCACAAACGACCTGATGATCCCATCGAGGATGAACATAGAAAACAAAGCATTACGAACAGATATAGTACTGAGGTATAAAAAAAACACAGAAAAGAGGGAATTGCTAATTGAGGTATCAGTTCCCAGCAAAGCCTGGTGTTGGCTTAACTCCTGGTACTGACCCTTCCCTGTTGTACCCAACTGCTACTGGACTCTGTGTCTTTTGCACCTGGGAAGGTCCTTCAAACTCTCGACTATGACTGAAACTGGACAAGACAGAATCAGCTCACGTATCCTAAAATCCTGCTCTGCTGCTCTTTCACATCCTCTCTCTACCCATTTCACCCGGCATTTGCCAAAGGTCATCTTCCATCTGCTTGGAAATCGGCCAACACCACTGTATTACATAAACTCAAATAGCACTTGGTAGAGCGCATCCCTACACCAGGCTGAACAGTTTACGTTTTGTATCCCACTGATATGCCGGATCTGGATCCAGAGCTGAACCAAAATCGAATAAGATTGTTCTTGTCACACACCCAACATGTCCACCAAATTTCGTCTGAAAAAAGCCACAACGTTTTGAAATATAATGTTATCAATTGTTTTTTGCCCTATCTGTCAATGTTTTCTTTTTTCACGTGAATTAAAAAATTCTCATATCTGGATCCGGATTCGATCTTCACCAAAATCGAATCAATTGTTTCCCAACCTGTCCACCAAGTTTCATCCAAAGCCGTCCACAACTTTTTGAGATATCATGCTCAAAGACAAACAAACACACTGACAGACAAACAGACAGACAGGGGTTAAAACGTAACCTTTGTTCACCTTCAGTGGCAGAGGTAAAAAAAAGGCTGCAAAAAATGATCATCTTACTCACAACAGCCATCATTTCCAGATTACCAGTACACTGGTACTCATTTCACCGACCTCAGCAGGATGACAGGCTGAGTCAACCCCACCTGGTGTTAATTCAACAGCTGGCAGGAGCTCAAATTCAAGACCCAAAGATCTTAAGCCAGCCACCTTAGCCATTAGGCCAACACTAGGCTTAGCTTACTTCCAATCATCAGCAAGATCATGGTATGATTGCAGTTGATATGAAATCCTTCCTTTTCTCCAACAGTATCATCTCAAACCGCCAATTTGATTTCAGACCAGGTCATTGGACATGCTTCTTGGACTCATGCGACACTGGATGGAGGCCCTCAATATCAGACATGAGATCAGAGCGATCTCTCTGGACATATCTCGTGCCTATGATACAGCCTGTCATCTTGACATACTCTCCAAGCTCTCTGCTTATGGCATCCATGCCAACTCCACACATGGCTTACTGTCTTCCTCTACTGTCGTAACCAACGTGTAGCTCTCAATGGAATCCTTTCATCTCTTCTCTCTGTCAAGGCCGGAGTGCCTCAAGGCAGTGTTCTGGGCCCAGTTCTATTCCTGATCTTCATAAATGTCTCTCTGATTCTCTGGAAAATCCTCTTTATCTATTTGCTGATGACTCCACCCTGTGCCGTGACATCAGACAGGTAGGCTACAGCCTCTTCCCTCTCTTCATACCTTGAAAAAAAATCACAAGTTGATCAAAACACTTGGACTATATCTTTTAATCCTGACCAATCTCACACTCTCACTTTCTCAATCTGAAAGGACCTTCTGGCAACCCACCCCATTCCTCCCCCCCCACACACACACAATCTACTTTATTCGCAATCCTCTTGAGGAGGTTCAGTTATTCAAACTCCTTGGTCTCATTATATAGCCTTGATCTTTCTTGGGCAAACCACATTTCAAAGTTGGCCTGCAAAGCCAGCCACCGACTGGGCATCCTCATCATACAAAGTCCTTCCTTGGCACACCTGAACGCCTATCCCTTTACAAGACCTCCATCCACAGCTTGGTGGAGTATTGCTCTCTCCTTTGGGCTGGCTCCCCTGCTTCACATCTTGCTCAGCTTGATGCCATGGAAACCAAGGCCTTCAAGATTATTAGAATCTTCTGTGATGAAGCTGAGTGTATGGGCCTATCACTTCACCATTGCAGATAGGTCGGTGGTCTTGCTGTCTTCTACTGTCTCCTTTTTGCTCTTGCACCCTCTGCTCTTTCCATGCTTTGTACCCCCTCCCATGCCCCCAGATTTCTGCAGGGCACACTCAGTCCACCATAAACCCCCTTCTGGTGGGTAAACTTCCACATTCTCTTCAATCTCATCCATCCCTCCAGATCTTCAAGACAGCTGTTCACCACCATCTCAGATTGTTCCCAATTCAAAACCAACATCATTTCTGCTCTCATTAATCTCCTACTTCCCCCCCCCCATCTTCACCCCAATCCCTCCTCCTTTCAAATTTCCACTTTTCCTTCCTAAGAGTTTAATTCTCTATCCATCTTGTCCACCATACGTGTGCTCTCCTGCCCCTCATTGCTCTCCACACCCACTAATTGTTTATCCAAGTCTCCCTCTGTCTTGCCTTCAACTCTGCTGTTGGTGCCCACCTTAACTGTTCCTTTTGCCCTGTTGTATCCTGATCTTTTCAGTGTACTAATGACAGCTTTTCCAGGAGCCTCGACTATGTATACAACAACAAAATAATAGGCACTCCCAAGGAGAAATAATACAGAAGGTTGAACATGAATGAGACAAAATGCTGGAAACCATTATCTAAAGATCACCTAATGTTAAAGAAAACACTCAGTGAGTACACTTCCTCCATACGCCACCGATATGGGTGTTTGTTACCTCGCCCTGCCTTTTCTCCACGTCATGCTTCTTGGGAAAGTCACTGCTTTTTACCAACATTGTTTGCTCACCAATTAAGAATAATTATGTTCTCCCATTAACTAGGCTTTTTCGTCTTTGCTTTGTGGGAAGGTTGCACAAAGGAAAATTAATGTTGAACTTGTCTAACCCCTGCAATTCCCAAAAAATTGCAATGCTGTGCTTAATTCAAGACAGGGAGGAATACTTACATGAGTTTCTATGTTTAATTTTTAAATCTTATTGTGCTTCTCTCGATTATTACATCGGTTTGTAATGATTCGTTGTTGTCTCTCGAAAGCTCGATTAGTAAAAAAAAAAAAATTCATTCTAAGGGATGAACAATCTTTTTAATTCCCAATATATTTAACAGCGAATATTTTATATTCTCCTGCGTTTTCTCGCATTCCTGCCTTTTTATCGAAAAAATCATTTTCCGACATTCCTGTTTTTTTAACCTAAAAATCAAATTTAACCTTCACATTCAGACAATGGGGGTCACTTTGCACCATTAGGTGTTTTTTCTTCTTCTTTTACAAATTGTTGGAATCAATGATTGCAGTTGTTTTTCTCCCATATTTTGGATGTGGATGTAATTGCATATCAGTGTTTGCATATGAATATTCAAATGACATCATCATTTGTAAATGTATTGTTCCTCTGGGGTCAGGATGGATCCCATTTTCTTTGTTGAAGATAATGACCAAGTCGTGTGCTCGTTGCAGTGGAGTACAGTAAGAACCACACACTGACTGTCAACAACCTTAGTGTGTTATATATTTATTTAGGTTCTAAAGAACATTATTCAAAATAATGCTTGCATTCTTTTCAAATTTTAATTATCATTGGATGAGAATGAGAAATGTAAGTCTTTTTCAAGTATCTTTCATTCAAGAGGAAAGAAAGGTTTTATACTCCAAAAATATATCTAAATCATGCAATTTACACAGATCACATACAACCCCATTTCCGGCAAAACTGTAATGAAACCTATTTCCAGGGAGGGAGGGAGAGAACAGGAGTGAGAGTGGAGAGAGATGAAGGGGAGGGGGAGGAAGGGGAGGGGGAGGAAGGGGAGCGGGCAGAAGGGGAGGGGAGGAAAGGAAGATGGAGGGATCGGAGAGAGAGGAGGGAAGGGGAGAGAGGGTGAGGGGAGGGGGAGAGGGTGAGGGGATGGGGGAGAGAGATGAGGGAGGGAGGGGAGGGGGAGAGAGATGAGGGAGGGAGGGGAGGGGGAGAGAGATGAGGGAGGGAGGGGAGAGATGAGGGAGGGAGGGAGGGAAAGCATAGAGGATGGAGGGGAGAGCACAGAGGGGAAGCGAGGAGTGGGTGAAGAAGTAGCTAGGAAAGGGGAAAGAGTGAGAAAGTGGGGAAAGAGTGAGGAAGGGAAGGGGGGGTTGGGAGAGCTACGCCTCACCAAACATTGCTAAACACTGCGGGAGGGAGGGTGCGAGGAGGATGTGTGTTAGAGAGACAGAGACAGAGACACCGACATAGACAGATTCAGCGTGAGAGCGACAGAGGTGTAAGCAGAGAGTTCTGCATTTTATTAGGAGGGGGGAGTGAGGACATTTCAGCTTTTCGATTTTTCATAATATGTAAAAATTTCGAAAAACAAGTTTTCACTTTGTCATGATGGGGTATTTTTTGTCGATTGGTGGCAAAAAATTTAAATCAACTTCCATTTTAACTTCAGGCTGTGATGCAAAAAAATGTGAAAAGTTAGGGGGGTTTGATTAAATTCTATTAATGAACCTTATATGGTCAAGAATAAACGATCAGAAGTATGTTGTCCTGATGAGCCCACAACAAGGGCGAAATCCATATCAACATCTCTGTTTTCATCTATTCATGACAATTGGCTTTAATCTCAGTCTGAAAAGGGTTGAGCACCTTACAGATCCCTTCTCGTCTGGAGGTGATGTGTTGGTATAATTTGTGTACATGATGTCAGTGTCATGTCACAGAGTCAGTGTGCTCCTTTGGTTAAATTTGATATTATTGACTGCAAACCTCTTGACTGGTGATCAGCTGGGCAGAGACGATGTGCTCATGTGACAGGCAACACTTGTTGCCAGCAGTTCATGCAGCAATCGTTGTGATGAGACTCGATTCGTGCCCTGCTGCCTCGTCAAGTTAGGGGGTTTGATTCAGTGTTTTTACACACACACACACACACACACACACACACACACACACACACACACACACACACACACACACACACACACACACACACACACACACACACACGCACGCACACGCGCGCGCATTCAATTGTGGCGTCTTCCTCATAATTAGCAGCCTGCAGGTGACTGAGAGATGCATCTTAAAGGGAAACCCTATAATTATGTATCCTTGTACGGGCAAGCGGCATTTCCCAGGTTATCACGCTTTGCATACAATGCAGAATCACTGAGATTCTCCAGTGTTCCATAAAACCGAAACATGAAGCTGTTTCTGTTTACACAGCGGACCGTTTCCTGGCTCGTTTCAATTTCAGGTCTGGCCCAACTGAGGAGTGGCCACGCCTTATGAGTGTGATGTTACCCAGGGCTCACCACTGCTGAGAGAGGCAGTCAGCTATACTGTTTCTCCTACAGGCCTTTCTAAGGCAAGAAAGGTCGAGTCAAGTTTGACCCAAGCATGTCACAATTTGAAATGGACACACTTTTGAATTAATGTAAAGGACACATGCATGTGCATCATCTAACCAGTATAAATTGAATCCTCTAAAATGATGTGATTTGATATAACTTTTTGAGTTCCATATGAAGTTCCTGACAAGTACACACACAAACATGTGTCGTTTGAGTCTTGCAGTGATGTGAGTCTATAAGCATCCTGAGGCAGGTTTAGTCGACTCTATTTCTCATTGAAAAAGAAGAGCGATACATATGTATGTCATCCATGAAATGATTTGTGGGATATAAATGGGGTCAGTTAATTTAAAAATTTTTAAGTGCAAGTTATTTTTAAGAAAAGAATAAAAAGAAGAGGGGAGAAGAGAGTGAGAGTGAGAGCGAGAATGACAAAGACAGAGATATACACATCGTCCAGCAGATATGTGCTAATTTTGAGTAGAATCGTGCATTTCATGATAAAACTAGGACACTCGGTAGAGCGCATACCTCTGCCATGTAATGCCTGATCCATGAGAACATATTGGGTCCAATACATTTTTGAAATATCATGTCATTTTTGGCTCTCTCTCTCTTTCCCTCTCAATGGTGAAGAATCACTTTAAAAGTTAAATAATTCACGTATCCAGATCTGGATTCGGATCTTCACCAAAATCGAATCAATTCGTTCTTGTGACACATCCAACATGTCCACCAAGTTTCGTCCAAATCCGTCCACAACTTTTTGAGATGTCATGCAATATATCATTTTTGTCCCCATCTCTTAATGGTGAAGAATAATTTAAAAATTCTAGTAGTCGGATCCAGATCCAGATATTCACCAAAATCTAATCAGTACGTTCTTTTCACACACCCAGCCGGTCCACCAAGTTTCATCCGAATCCGTGCACATTTTTTGAGATATCGTGCTTCATATAGGTATCGCCCTATCTCTAAGTGGTGAAGAATCACTTAAAATTTTTTTTATCAGATCCGGATCCAGATCTTCATGAAAATTGAATCAATTCTTCCATGTCATACACCAGTAGAGGATAAATGGGGCTTCTGGGGCAGCCATTCAAATGAATGGGGTAAAAGGGAAAAACTCTCTGACTCAAGGCCCAAAAGCCCAAAATAGGAGACTGATTTTCTCCCCCTCCCATACAAGCAAATGTAAAATAAGAGACTGATTTTCTCCCCCTCCCAGACAAGCAAATGGAAAATTGAGACTGACTCAAGCCCCAAAAGTCTAAAATAGGAGACTGATTTCCTCCCCCTCCCACACAAGCAAATGGAAAATGGAGACTGATTCCCTTCCCTCCCACACAAGCAAATGTAAAATAGGAGACTGATTTTCTCCCCCTACCATACAAGCAAATGTAAAATTGAGACTGACTCAAGCCCCAAAAGCTCAAAATGGGAGACTGATTTTCTCCCCGTTCCATACAAGCAAATGTAAAATTGAGACTTACTGATGAAAGCACTTCTTTGCTTTCATATTTTCATTCCATTCAAAGAGCGAACAAATTAATATTTATCCATGTTCTACTTTGGGGAATAACTTAATTTTCCAATTACATTCATCTCCATCGAGTATACTCACAAAGATTACTTTGGAACTTAGTTCTTGCTTTAAATGTCTTTGTTGAGAAGAAATGAAATGATAAACTTCTCTTAATGCTCTTATTTGACCACCTCCTGAGCCACATATCATTTTGAGATTGTAGTAAATTGTTTTTCCATTGTTCAATTCATAACCATCAAAGTTTTCAGTCCATTCAAGGATTTTTTTTTCTTTACACCCTCCAACTTATTTGTAATTAAATTTATCCGCTTCTTTGTTTTATCTACTTTTACCCAGGTCATTTCTTCAATAAGACTTATTTGATATTTCTCACATTCTTTATGTTTTCCATTTAAATACCAAGGCTGATTACATCTCCACTCTTGGTTTGGTTATTGCTTGGTTCTATCATTTACAAATCAGTAAAAAGACGGCGGTCGCCTGTTAAAATTCCCAACCCAATATCTTAACACTTATACTTAAGGTTAAGGTTCTTGAAGGTTAAACAGTTGTAATAATGTTTAAAGTTGATTTTTTTCCTTGATTATATTTTTCTTTATTCCCTTTAGCTTCTACTCACACCTTTCAATGTTATTATTATCAATATACGTAAAAGCATAAGCCTTTGATCTCAATCCTATAAATTCACTCCTGACCTTCCCACCCAATTCATCTTTGAACTTATTAATAACATTTTTATTTTTTGATCAAAACAACACATCACCTGACTTATAATTACTTGTATCATCTTCTTCTTCTTCTTTCGGCTGCTCCCGTTAGGGGTCGCCACAGCAGATCATCCGTATGATCCGCATAGTGATTTGGCACATGTTTTACGCTGGATGCCCTTCCGGACTCAACCCTGGTCGCCTCTTACGACACAGGGATATGGTACACCTATTTTAACCGGGGTATACACCGGCCCAGTACACTAGTACTCATTTCGCTGACCTCGGAAGGATGATAGGCTGAGTCAACCCCCTGGTGTATTAATTCAGTGGCCCAACGGGGCTTGAACTCAGGACCTTTTGGATCCCAAGCCGCTGCCCTAATCACTGCGCCAACACCAGGCTATATACTTATAATTACTTGTATCATATATATCAATATAATCAATCATATCCTCATATACACCACTTGTCTTAATTTTTAATATAAAACTATCTATCCATATATAACAATGACACATTATCCTTAAACTTTGATTTTAAATTATTGTAGTAATCATAATACATTAACGACTTTGACAAGTCAAGAATTGATGTTCCTATATAAATAGGTTTATCCAGTTCAATACTCTTTTTTTCAAATGAATAGCACAAAAGTTCTCTGAAAACACCTCCGCTCATTCAAAACTTGGTCTATTAATTAACTTTGAAGCCTGTTTCCAAGATGTAGCAAGTCTTATGTTTTCTCGATTCCTAACATTTTCCATAGTCTTTCCAAATACAGCATTATTCATTAATTTATAAAAGTCCTTCTCAAAATCTGTTTTCGCTTCTGTTCTCCTTTTTGTATTAAAATCAATATACTTCTTTAACCAATGACTGTTTAAATTTCAAAATCCAATGAATTTTCCTCCTTCTCAACCTGGCAGATAAATATTGTCTCAAGTTCCTTTGATGCAAAACATAATTTTCTTTATCATTTAATGTAGTAAGTAGTTTTTCTGGAGATTTACCTTTTATGTTGAATGACTGTTGGTAATCACTTAACCATTATTTTCTTGGACTTTCTTTATCAGGGGCATAAGGTAGATCTTTATGTTTGTGATGAAGTTCTTCTGGATATTTCAAATCAACCTCAAAATAATATCCAAGTTCAGCTTTATACAATTATTTTTGAGAGGAGACAACATGGAGATACATCCATGGAGAGGAGTCTTGTAAAACATTTTCATAATGTTTTTCTTTAACCCATTTAAGTTTTCCAAAAGGTAAAGATTGAGACATAGCCCACCCATACAAATTGTTAGCATCATAATACATCAGGTAAGAGTTGTCCTCATTCTTATTATAATCAGGAAGATATTTGTTATTTGCTTTAGCATATCTCTTGGAACATACTTGAGATATTCCTCCTCTTTTAGCCTTCTCTATCATTAAAAGCATATCGATATCACTGATTAATTCCAAATTTTGTTTTGTCATTTTTAACACAGCACTCCAAGCCAAACCCAGGGCTGTGTAATAGTGAATGGGGTCTAATCCATAAGAATTTTTATTCTGACAGACTGTTCTAAAAGTTTCAAACACATCAGCCAATAACAGTATCATATGTGCAGTAATTCATCTCTGCTAATGCCCTGTTCGATTTCCACAAACAGAATTCAAAAAGCTTGCCGAGTTTCGGAGATAATTTTTTAGGCGATTTCCATTAGCGGAGATATTTTGACGTCATAACTTTTTTTTCTAGGAGGAATTTTCAAAATCGGAGATGGTTACTGTCTGCGCAGGGTATATATATATATATATATATATATATATATATATATATATATATATATATATATATATATATATATATATATATATATATATATATATATATATATATATATATATATATATATATATATATATATATATATACCAAGTTTCAGGAAGTTTCGATGAAAACTGTAGGCTGTGAAACAAAAAGTCTACAAGAAGAAGCAGAAGAACAACAACGTGAGTAAGACTTAGAGATCCTCCACGAGGATCTAAAAACAAACAAACATTGTTACATGTGTGGGTTCCAGACAAGTTAGTAAATGCAAGACCTTCACATGGATCGTGTGCTCGTGTGGAATTGTTAATTTTTTACTTGTAACAAGGATTTCATGTTGAAGTTAAGTTCTCCTGTTACTCTGCACTGTTGGAAGGTGGTGTTGTGTGTGATCGAGAGGTTAGTTAGAAGAAGGATGTCACATGATCTGTCCTTCATGTCTGAGCCAGTGAGGGCCAGGCAAGGTAAGGTGAGGGGACCCCTGAGAGGGTAATTATTATGAGCCATTGCTTGGCACAAAGTTTTCTCCCTTCTCCCCCCTTTGGTGTGGGCCTGAGGACGTGAGATCACCACCGGTGCAATCAATGTCATCAAATGGGATAGGGTTCCCAGGGGACAATTCCACCCACTGCTGCAACAATGTGGTGTGCCATTGACCAGACCCGCTGGGTAGAAGGAGAAGCACTGCAATTGGTCAGAGCCATGGACCATGTCCTGTTTGGGCCTCGTGGGAAGGTGCCATCTGAATGGCTGTGTCGCATCACATGAGGGGCAAGAGGAATTGGAAAAATGGGGAAGGGGTTGGGGGACGATTTTGAGGACCTGAGCTGCGGTATTCACTTTTCTTTTCTTTTCTTTTTTTTAATGCCTGTTGATGCCAGTGGTTTACTGTTCTTTCCGGGGTTGCTTCGCTGTGCCATGATCTCTGCCCAGTGCTGCTCTGCTCTCCTACTGTTCCCTTGAGGACATTTGAACTCTCAACAATCTTTGCCTGGTTCGCGTATGAATGCGTGTGCTCATGTGTATCTGGCCCCCCAGCCTTTTATTGTTATAAAAGGGTTTAGAAATATAATAAAAGAATTATCATCCTGGAGCATCTGTCTTTGTCCACTCGATTAATTTGTAAACGTGCGTCGTGCCCAAGTCCCTTTATTTAATGAATCCTCATTTCGTAAGATTGTGCATGCCAGCTCCACAATTCATCTCCTGTGCATCACTTGTTTCAAAATATTTTTGTTTCAAAAAACAAAATGTTTCAAAAAAAAAAATCAAAAATCACTTGTTTAACTGAATTTACATCCCAAAATCCCTGGGGATATAAATTCAGTTAAAATCCTGACAACTGGTGTGGGGTTAACTTATGTTTGGAATAGGATCGCTCACGTCTCCTGGGGCATATGATCGCCGCTAAATTGGCACTAAGCTGGCCATCCACAAAGCGACTGCTTCAGCATTTTGCAGCTTTTCACAGGACTCATTATTAAGATCCACGGTGGGGTCCATAAATGCAACAATATCGAAGCATTACAATATTTTTTTGAAACAATACAATACGACATTGTAAATAATTATTGTGACCTTTGGATGTTACAAGTGATATATATATATATATATATATATATATATATATATATATATATATATATATATATATATATATATATATATATATATATATTTTATCTGTTAAGTATCAGATTAATTATATGAAACAGGAGTTAAAAAAGCTTGTCTATTGATGCTTTCAAGCACTTTTACAAGTTTCTGCTGCCTCTGAGTGGAAATTATTGTACCACTGCGAAGCCATATTCTACAATGTGCTGTTTATTTGAAAGATATGATTGTAATTTGCAAGTTTGTTTAGATTTGGCATGTTTTCATTGAGAAAATATTATTATACATTTAATGGCCAGCTAATATGGTTTCATGGGAGAAAAACAAAGATCACAGATCTGACTGCGGCTCTCTCACAGAATTACCCACACAAACAGTGTGACGTCATCAAGAGTTAGAAGTCTTGGGAGTTCTAAAAGTACACTTTTGGTGAGAAACAAAACAGAAACAAACTAGAAAGGCACTCGGTAGAGTGCATAACTCTGCCACGTTGAACACCGCATGCTTTTTATCCCAGTGATAATATGGATCTGGATCGGGACCTGACCAAAAATCAAATCGGCTTGTTCTCGTCACCTCGCCAACTCATCCACTGACTTTTGTCAAAACTCATCCACAACTTTTTCAAATATCATGATATAATTGGTGTTCCAAAACGACCCGGACAACTTTAGTTGTTAATATATTTAGAACCACAATTGATGCAATGGTGCCATTTGTTTTATATGACACAGAAACTCATTAAGTGTTGTGCACACCATCATTACACTTCAATGTGAGCTCTGTTTTGTCGCACGCATGACATCAAGGTGGACGAGTTCTTGCCATATTGGCTCAGAATGTTGGCGTACACCAATGTGCTTGCAGCTGTGATCCGAGAATGAAGATGCTGCGGGTTTGCCACCTTGGTGTTATAGACAACATCTTTGACAAACTCCCACACAAAAATATCAGGGGGGTTATGTCTGGTGATCGTGGGGACCAAGCGGTTGGTCCATCTCAGCCAATCCAGTGACCAGGAGATTTTTCATTCAGGACGGCTCAAACCGACTAAGGCCCAATGAGGGGGAGCGCCGTCCTGTTGAAAAATAATATTGGGTTGCAGGTCTTCAATCTGTGGGAAAGTGAATCCTTCCAACATGTCCATGTAAATAGTTGAGGTCACCGTTTCCTCCGCAAAGAAAAACGGACCCACTAAGCAGTCATGGAGAAGGCCACATGACACATTGACCTTTGGACTGTCGTGTGTGTGTGTGTGTTCAATGGCCAAGTGGGGGTTTTCAGAGCTCCATATCCTCACGCTGTGCAGGTTGACCTTCCCCGATACATGAAAGCAAGCTTCTTCTGTGAACATGACCTTTTTCAGATAATCTTCATAATCCTCTCTGCGACTGAGCATTTCAAGGCAAAATGTCTTCTTATGCTTGGGTCTGTCATTTGGTTTAAGTTCCTGCAGAATCTGCACCTTATAGGCATATAAAGCTTCAGTGTTTTATGCAAAATCCTGTGTGCAGTGGTGGTTTGTAGTCGCAGTTCTGTGGATACACGTCAAATCGATTTTTGGGACTTTGTTGAAATGATTCACGCACTCGTTCAACATCTGCAACAACACCCTGTACATCGTTTTGGCGCTACTCTCAATGGTGAAGAATCACTTCAAAAAGAAAAAATTCTCACATCCAGATTCCGACCTTCACTAAAATGGAAGCAATTCGTCCTTATTACACACCCAACCTGTCCACCAAGTTTCATTCGAATCTGTCAATCACTTTTTGAGATATTGTGCTATATATTGTTTTTGGCCCCATCTCCCAATGGTGAAGAATCAAAAAAATTCCAGTGTCCAGATCTGCATCTGGGTCTTAACCAAAGTCTCATCAGTTTGTCTTTGTCACACACCAACCTTTCCACCAAATTTCATCCGAATCCGTCCACAAACTTTTGAGTTATCTTGCCGTGCTGGGGACCGCCGTGGGGACCATAAATATTACGGAAAATTAGGGGAGGAACAATATCATAAAAACATTGTTGTGTGTGTAGTATCTCACTAGTTACAGACTAGATCTAACTAGTTAAAGACTAGTTAGATCGAGGTGTGATCTGGACAATGCACTGGCTAACAGCCGGTTGCTGAGTGGACATTAGACCATTGTTGACTCCAGACCATTTTGAGGGAAACATGTTCGTGTGCGGAAGACTTAGAGAATATTAAGGCATACCATATTTACAGCCTACTGTTAAACACGGCAGAGGCTCTGTGAGTTTCTGGGGTTGTATCTCAGCTTTTAGTGTTGGAAAAGTTGTTAAAATCAATAGGACGCCAACGATTGAGAAGCATACGAAGGTACTGCACCACCAAGCAGGTCCTCATGGAAATTGTTTAATCGGAAGAGGATTCATTTTCCAACAAGATAATTATCCAAAACACACTTCCAACATCTAAATATGCATTTCAATAAATAGATATTATCAAAGCTTTTCGACTGGCACTCCTCAAGATAAAACCACAGGCAGATGAAGAAGAAGCACCAAACTCTTGTTTATAAAGTTACAATGTAATGTCCTCAACGTTGAATGGTTCAGAGAAAGAAAGGATGGAATTACCTTATTGGTGGAAACATAGTGCATCATGAATAATGAGTCGGCAGAAATGAACCATCATGAATAATGATTAGGCAGAGATGAATCACCAAAGTACTGGCAGAAACATTCGCTGAGGGTTATTCAGGGGGATGTGGTTTTCATGATGACTCATTGTTGACAGTGGTGGAGTTGTCACACAGCCATCATAGTCAGAATAGATAAAAGTTCGGACAAATTATTTCTGTCTACAAATAATGCGATTGGTTGACCTGATGAACGTGACCTCCATTGCACGAAGGTGAGCTAAACTGCGTCCTCCACTCAGGATTTTAAACCAGCCAATATGATATTGCTCTGCACACTGAGGATTATTCAGTCAATGGTGACCAATTGCAGAGGCACAGGGAATAGTTGTCGTACTGTGTACATTATTACAATCCCGAGTTGGTTGTCTCTGTTTGGTTAACTGACCCCGTCTGATCCCCAAAGTGATGTGTTGTTCAATGCGATCCTTCAATCTCAAAGATATGCGGCCCACATACCCAGCATCACATTGGCACTGAAATTCGTAAATAATCTTACTTACATGAGAGGCAGGCAGAACTCCTTTTTGGAGTGACGAAAGCAACCGGCGAGTGGTGAAAAATCACTCGTTGAACAGCATCGTAAGAATGGGACACTCACCGTCTGTCTGATCTGGTTTTCAAACCATTGAGGCACTTTGCCTTTCCAAGGGAGATGAAGGTATTCTGGACATTTACCAGGTCGGATTATAGGATTCTTTGGTGGGTTCAGGAATTTGTATATATATATATATATATATATATATATATATATATATATATATATATATATATATTGATGATCTGTTCAGGACACCCATTATCAAGAAGAATAGTCTTGATGGCCTCAATTTCAGCATGGACTTTATCTGTGGAGCAGATCTTTCTTGCTCAATTGACCAAGATACAAATCAATCCAATCTTGTATCTCGAGGAACTGTAAGAGTCCCACCTAGTATACTGTCCTGTAAAAGTAGACTTACAGTAGACTGTGGTTTTATAAGCGTCGGCCAATTTCTCAACCAAGACGTCGAAGAAGGGAAGTATGCCGGAGTGTTCCATCTCTAAGGTGAACTCGAGGGATGGATGGAGAGAGTTCAGGTATGCCAAGAATAATTTACATGCTGAGGTTGACTCAAAGACAGCAAAGATGTCATCCACATTCCGATAATAGATGGAAGGGGGTTGAACTCCAGGATGTGGACCGACAAATATATTTGCCAAGATGGGACCTAGAGGGGATCTTATCGCTACACCATCAATCTGAGGATACATTGAATCATTGAAACTTAACTCGACAGAACGGATCGCCATATTAATTAATTCAATGAAGACAGACCCAGAGATTGGTGGAGGTGTCAAGTCACTATGATACAGAAGTTCCGTACAGATTTCAATCACTTATGTCAGTGTGACATTCATCTGGCTATATCATATGAGCACATTGTGGAATTCTTGTTTCGGTGTGTGATGGACCGTGTGGCATCGGCAAAGATGAAGAAGAAACAAAAGACAATCAAGAGACACCAATTTCAAGCAACCTTTGGACAAAAGACATTTCATGCAATCATAAAACGACAATAAAGAAACATTGTATTTCTACAATGGCATTTGGCGTATCTCCCCAAAATTACAAAATATACCTGAGCCTCAAACTCACTCCATCAACTACAAAGAGAAAACATAAAGGTCAGACTTAGAGCATTTCAAAGCAAGCAATAACTGGCCTCTTCTTAAGGGGAAAATGTTCTTTCTTTCAGATATGATAATTGAATAAATATAAAGGGTGGGGGAGGAAGGTTGCCAGAGGTGGGGGGATATATGCACACGCACCTTTGGGACTTCCTTCCCTTTGGTATTTGTATGTTGTTCGTGGTGCCAGACTCAGCGTGTTCAGCATGCCGGACTCAGTAATCTCCTGATTTCATGATGCCGTGCACACATTTAAGGCACCCAGTGCCAGAGACAGCACAGCAACCCCAAAACATCACTGAATTCCTCCATGTTTGATTAGGGAAGGTGTTCTTTTCTTTGAAGGCTTCATTTTGTTTTCTGTAAACAGAGATGATGTGCTTTACCAAAAAGCTCTAATTTGGTCTCATTTCTCCACATAACAGGACATTCTCCTAGAAGGATTTTGGCTTGTTCCGGTGTGTTTTGGTAGACACCAGTCGGGCTTTCTTATGTCTCCTTCAGCAGTGGGGTCCTACTGGGTCTCCTACCATAGAACCCCCTTTCATTGAGTTTGGCGATGGCTAGTTCAAGTTGAAACTGTCGTACCCTGTGTCTGAATTCCTCCATTGGGACCATACTCTGTGCAGAGTGTTGGTGCTGCCAAAGCAGACTCCTTGGCTATTGGACACAATCCTGGATGGGTCACCACTCCGATACAGTATACCAGCATGCTGGCACTCATTTTGCCAACCTCAGAAGGATGACAGGCGGTCAACCCCAACCAGTATTAATTAAACAGCTGAGCAGGGTTTGAACTCAGGATCATACGATCTCAAGCCCGCCACCCTAACTATTGAGCCAACACTAGGCATTGTGTCTGAAGATCAGCTTGAATATGTTTGGCAGTTGATCGAGGTGCTTTCTCCACCATTCGAACAATCCTTCGCTGCAATCTTCAACCGAGTTTTCCCTTGCGGCCACATCCAGGGATGTTGTTTCCAGTGCCATGGGCCTTAAACTTCTTATAACATTGCGTTCAGTGGACACAGGAACATCAAGGTCTCTGGAGATGGACTTGTCACCTTGAGCTTGTCCATGCCTGGCTACAATCTTCTGTCTGACCTCCTCAGACAATTCCCTGGTTTTCTTTGTTTTCTCCATGCTCATTACGGTACACACAGTGACACAAAACAGCAGAATGACTCCTTTTCTCGATTCAAACTGGTGAATGAGTGATTTTTATATTGCAGGCACCTGCAACTCACCATAGGTGAGTTCAATTCCAAACTAAAGGAGAATCACCTGCTTGAAATCTAATTATTTCTCGCAACTTCTAAAAGGTGCCAATAATATTGTGCAGGCCATTTTAGGAGTTCTGTGTGGAATAAGCTAAGATTTCGTAATTTTTTCAGCTTTTTTTGTTTTGATCCACTGCAAACAAAAAAATATATATGTATATGGGGACAAAATATTTTTTATTTCAACAATTTTCTGGACGAAATGGTGCATTATTTGAAAAAAAAGTGCAAGGGTGCCAATATTTTTGGCCATGACTGTACTGGTTACCCATATCAGACACTGGGGACAATGGTCCAATCAGGTCTACAGCCACTCTGCAAAAGGGCTCCTCAATCAACGGCATGGTTCCCAATGGTGTCTTGGAAACCCTCCCTTTTGGGATGGTCCTCTGGCAGATGTTGCTGGACTTGCAGAATATGCTGACATCAATAGTTATCCCTGACCAATGAAAGTTGCTCATTGTTCTGTCAGTTGTCTTCTTCACTCCAAGATAACCTCCAACAATCGATTTGTGTGCCAATTTCATCACAGCCTCCCGACACTGTCGCAACGATGATTTGCTACACTTCGGTTGTGTCAGTTGTGCAGATACAGTGTAAGACACCATTGTGGAATTCGAGCTTGTACTTGCTCTTGTCTCGTGTCTGATGATCTCTATTATCCTGCACCTCTTTCCACACCCTTTGAAATAAGGAATCATCCTTTTGAGCTTGCTCGAGCTCTTGCACCTGCACATTTGGAATGTCAGATTGTGACACCTTCAATGGTTTGACGTCATCCTTGTTGCGCTTAGTCTGTGCCCTGGTCACTGCTGCTTGTGCCAGCTGTGGAATCCAGTTTGGGTCTGGATTCTTGACCACTCGTGCTCCCGGTATATTACCGATCACAAGATCACAAATCACAACATCCACCTCTCCTATGTCGTACGGTGTGCCGACATGGATCTTTGCAACTGGATAGTGATGCAATGTACTATCAATCAGCTTGCAGGAGTAGACCTTGTCAGTCATCTGTCTCGTCATCACCAGGTCTTTCTTCACAGCTGCATGAGTACATCCTGAGTCTTGGAGTACTGTCACGTTCTGTGCACCTATGTAGCCGTCATCCATGGTGATGTTGCCGTGGTTTCCTCACAACTGCTGAAGACCATGGGTGTTGACTGAAATCCTCCTTTGTTCACCTGAATCTCCTCAAGACACTTTTGCAAAACTGATGCAAACTGCTCTTTCAGCTCTGCTCTGCACATAACATTTTTCCTCTGTAAGTCGTGCTCTGCACTGACTGGCTGCCTTCTGTTGTGGCCTCATCTGAGCTGCCTTCATGTGGCCTTTCTTCTTGCAATAGAAGCATTCCTTCTCGCTTCTACTTAATTGGAGCTTTGTAGGATGAAATGGATCAGTCTTGTGCGGCAAACGGTCCGACCTTGATTTCATTACGATGTCCTTTTTCTTGATTGTCCTCCCAGTAATACACCTACCATGTGCTTCAAAATACTGCTCAGCCAAGGTTGTCATTGCTTCAGTATTCTCAGGCACTCTCTCACATATAAACAGAGCCATCTCTGTAGAACACACACACACAAAGGAACTGTTCACGAACCAACAAGTTGATTCATGCTTCAAACCTGTGTTCGCACTTTGCCATCAAAGTCCATTGTGTAACATACCGTCTCAAACGTGTCACGAACTGAAACGCAGTTTCCCCTTCGTCAGGTTTAATTTCTCTGAACCTCGAGTGATATCCCTCCATTGTAAGTTCATACCTCTTCAACAAGGCCACTTTAAAGCGATCATAGTCATGAGCATTCTCCGAGGGCATACTGGTATACACCTGGAATGCTTTGCTTGTCAGAAGTGGGCTGAGATGAACTGCCCAGTTCTCCCTGTTCCAATGTTGACTTGCAGCGAAGTGCTCAAATCTCTCAAGGTACGCATCCAGCTCATGAGTTTCTCATAAAACATGGGGAGCTTTGGCTTGTTTGCCATTACTCGTACCTCAGCAGTGGCAGGTGTGGTGTGAGCATGTACAGCTGCTTCAATTTCTAACTGTATTCTTGCCAATTAAATCTTCATTCACATTTCCTCCTTCATACGTTCGGCTTCCCTGGCGCGTTCGCTATGCTCGCCTCCTCTTTCTGTTCCTCAAGCTAAGCCTCACGCTTTACTTGTCTCTCCTCATGTTCGTGAGCCTTCTCTTCTTTTGCAGCCGCGTGCTGTTGTTTAACAAACGCCATTAGTGTCTCTTCCTTCAGTCCAAGCTGCTCGCATCGCTCAATCCACTTGTCAATCTCCATAGAAGATGGATGAGCAGTCGATTTGAACTCAGATCACAACCGCAGCACCTTCGCTTTCACATAGTCTTCCTTGTCTGCTGTTTCTGTGACACCGTAAAGCCTTTTACCACCGACAAATCCTGTCATGGTCACCAAAATGTTTGGAGTGGTGAGATACGCACACCTCAGGGTTTCCTCCCTATGTTGTATGTATGTTGTTCGTGGTGCGAGATTCAGCATGTTCTCCAATGAATACAAATCAAGCTTTGAGCTTCACGAGTCCAGACAAACGTACAGGTCAGCTACCACTCAAATTGGATCTTTGTCAGTTGGGGTCTGTGACTTCTGAGTGGCGTGACAATGACCACATCAACAGTGTAACGTTTTTGAAACTTGTATTTCAAACAAACATATACAGAGTCAAATGAGGACGTTCACCATTACATACAATGTCCAACTCCGACTCCCACGAGTAGTTGTTTGGTTCCAGTCCTGCCGGCACAACTCGCACATGTTCACCTCGTCCTTCGAGGTTGTCGAACATTCGATTCCCATTGTGGTGTCTTCTCGTAGGATGGCCCATCCAGATGATTAAAGAGCTCAAAGGAATCCTTTCCCGATTCACAATCTTAATGAGTTTTAATCAACCTGATTATAATTGGCTCCACACGTTAACAACCGCTCTGGACATTAATGCTTTGGTCACTCAGAGCTAAATCGAGCACGGGGATGATCAAAACTCGTGGCTCATCACATATCACCCGTCTCTCTACACCTCCCTCTCACAGATTTATATGGTATCACAGAACAATCTCGTGCATTAGAGCAAATGCGATTCCAGTCCATTCTGGAAGTTTCATCTAAGAACATTCCAGCATCTTCACGAATCTCTCCAGGCAGTTTACAGTACAATGCTGCCATCTACACTCAAAATTAGCTCATTACATCAAGCAATTTATATTACAATTTACCCATCCGTGCTAAACAAAACTTAACTCACCATCAATTTTAATCGTTCATTTACAGACATTTACTGATGCTTACTCACAAATCTCACAATATCTAGCTTTTAACTGCCAAGGACAAACTATTCAATGTGGCAAAAAGTCAAGAGCTATGATAAGAATGAGTTTACAGATATTTGGAGCCATATTTGGAAATCATGACATTTACAAAGATGGCTCCAAATATCTGACATCAAAGAGAACAGCGGCAGCAATATTGATAAAAGACATCAAGGTTGTCAAGTCCAACATACAAACCAATTTCCTCTCTGTATTTTTAGCAGAGATGTTTGTGATGGCATGAGAAAGGTCAATTCATTTCCACCCTATAAGTGCAGTTATTTTTTTCTGAGACGTGTTGGCTCTGGAGCACTTCAAATTCCAACAGGATGGATGCAGATATGATTGAAGCCTTCATCTGCTGCATCTCTCTAACAGTGCTGATCACATTGACACAATTTTCTTCTTCTTTCATGTGGCACATTGATAGACTTGTTCACTTGGAATGGATCCATGCTAATGTTGGACGAGGGGATAATGAGGTTTGCGATGACGCAGCCAAGCAAGCGATGCACTTTGACCATTGAATCAAAATTCCTTTGGGCCAGCAGAGGTCCATAGCTTGATTAATGAACAAGTCCAGGAAACGTGGCATGTTCGGCATCCCAATTATTCCCACCTTCTTATGGGGTTTGCCAGGGAACGTTTTTGTCTTTTGAGAAAATATCTGGCCAGGACTAACATTTGACTGAATGTGACAAGAATTCTTAATTTCGCCAGGATGTTGGCGTTATGTCATCTACACTTCAAGACTGAGGAGTATTTAACCTCCAACATCGAATGCGAGCAGATGGAACACCCAGTTTAATATTCATCCGAGGGACCACACAACATTGCCACGTCAACCTGTATGCCAAACATCAGGGTGACAGTTTCTAGCTGGGCTGAGATTCAAACCCTGACTGGACGGTTCATAGGTGAATGCACATACCTTTGAGTGTGCATATCTTGTCAGCCCATGCCTGCACTTTTATCAACACCACATGAATTCAATACAAGGTCATACAGGAAACTTTAATGCAGGATAAGGCTATTTCATGCATCATGGCTGCGCTACATCTATCAGTTTATTGATGCAATTTCTTAGGCGGAGGGGTGAGGGAATGAGGGGTGGGAGGAGTGGGAGGTGGAATGGACAGAGGAGCAGTGGGGCAGGCAGGCACAAGGACATAGCCAAGACAACATATATAGGGTGTTTCAAAAGTAACAGTGCACTGAATGAAATACTTATGTTTCATATGTTTGTTCATCTTAAGATTAAAATGCATGCTTGTTTACTTGCAGATATCATTGATGTGCTCAAGTGACATTCTGATCAAGAGGCGAATGTAGGCGATGAAATTCTGTAAGCGAATGACATTGAAAGCACACTTTGCTAAAGCATACACGGAACCATCAGCCCCACAACAGGCAGCACCAACAGACACTCATGCAATCACCTATACCGACACGAATACACCGCAACTCACCTTTCCCAAACCAAAAAAACATCTGGACACCACGTGTCGACCATTCCTATCTACACGTCTATAGGGAACAATTGAGTGATGAAATCGAAAATGTGGCCCAAAAATAGAATTTCTTAAGAAGGCAAAGTGATGAACACTCCACCATCTTCAACTTAATGAAGACTTGGTAATAAAGCCAGCAGACAAAGGTTCTGCTGTTGTCATCATGTCTACTATCGATTGCATTGCAGAAGGTAATCGCCAGCTGCATGGTGACACCTACAAAGAGCTCCCATCCGACTCTAACCTTCTACATCTTGAAGAGGTTAAAAGGGTAGTAGATTCCACTCGGGCAGATGAAGCCATTAAATCTTGCTTGGTTCCTCAGGACCCTCGGTGTCCTTATCTTAATTTTCTCTCCAAGATACATAAGGTAAACAATCTTGGTGGCCCAATTGTATCTGGCCGCTCATGTCCAACTTTTCGATATCAAAATTTGCTGTTTATTATTTACATCCTCTTGTAATTCATCTCCCCTCATATTTTAAGGACACATCTAGTTTTCTGACTCGCATCCAAAGATTGAATTCCTGCCTCATTTTAGTCATGGCAGACGTTACATCCATCTACACCAATATTCTACACTCAGAAGGCCTATCCACATGCCGCAAAGCACTGGATACACCACAACTATCAAACTCACCTACCAAAGACCGCATGCACCTCTTGCAACTGACACTCAATTTGAATAATTTCCAATTTAATGGATGGCATTACATTCAAACTCAGGGGGATGCTATACCGCACCATCGTACGCCAACATCTTTATGGGAATGATAGAGGCTAAAATCGATGGTAAAATTACACGGTAAAATTCATCACGGCATCTTAGAAAAAAATCCTGGGTACGTTTTATTTAATGATATCCAATTTATCTGCTCAAAATCCCCCACTGTCTTGCACACTTCCGAAATGAATTAACTTTTCTGCTTCCAACCATCAAGTTTATATTCGACAGATCACTTTCTCGACACGTCATTCACATTTCAAAACAACAGACTTAAAAACAGAGCTACACACTAAACCAACAGACATGCATTCTTAACTACTTCTATCTTATCTCACCCGAAACATACAATTACAAGCATACCATACAGTCAAGCAATCAGAGTAAGAAGCATCTGCTCAACAAAGAAAGGCAGAACTAACTTCTCTCTCCCAGATAGAAACATACTTTAATCTAAGAAACGATGACCTTCACTCTGTAAAATAAGCCATAAACCGAGCAAAATGCATACCTTGCCCAGACCTTTCGACTTGCAAACCCAAACCTGGAACTAACCACATCCCACTGGTAATTACCTACTTCTCCACCTCATACCAATTGTTAAGTATTTTGAATAAGGCCCTTCCTCTCCTCCATCAGTTAGAAACACTCTGCACTACATTCCCCAACCTCCACGAACATCATTTTGACGTGGCTATACACTCAAGGACCTTTAGGTAAAAGCAAAGCACCCACTGCCCCAGAGCAAAGAAACAAATTCCACAGTTCTGCCACTGGACAAAAGCTCTCCATCACATCCTATAAGGACTGTTAATCTACATTGGGTCATCTTTATATAATGGAGCAAGTGTATGTATGTATGTATATCCGATCTTCACCCATTGGTTGGACTGTTGAACTGGCGTCACCCACAATTGTAACCTGAAATACAAAACCTAAAGTACCCAGAAGACCCAAACGACCCTGAGGACCTAAATGACCCAAAGACCCTGAGGATCCAAAATACCTAAAATACCCAAAAAACCGAAAAGACCCTGAAGACCCAGAACATTCCCAAGACCAAAAGACCAAAAATACCGCAAAGACCGAACAAATCCTGAAGACCTAGACGACCCTTAAAGATCCAAAAGACCCTGCTGACTTAAAAGTCCCAGAGACCCTTAAGTATCCAAAAAATAACAAAGACCCCAAAATACCCCAAAGACCCTGAAGACCTAAAATACCCAAAATACCAAGAGGACCCAAAAGGCCAAACACACACACACACACGCACACTCCCAAGTCCTCAACCTCCCTCCCAACTCTGTCCTCTCCACACTCCCCCTCACCACCAGATCCAAACTCTGTGCTCCCCTCCCACTTCAAATCCTCAAACCCCTCCCAACCCAAAGTCCTCAACTCCTCCCCTCCCCAAAAGCCTCAAACCCTCAATCCCATCTCTGTCCCCTATTTGCCCCCCACTCACCCAACCCAACTCTGTCATCCTCTCCCCTTTTCTTCAAGTATCCAAACCCAAGTCGTCAATCCCCACCCCTTCCCAACATCGAGCTCTTCCTCTTCCAACTCCATGCACCCCCACCCACAATTCTCTGTCCTCCCTTCCCAATTTCTTCCCGTTCTTAGCAATGTTACACAGGGAACTAAGGCCATTTGGCCTATCATGCCTGCATTGTTCCTGTCTCCGTCAGCTTAGAACAATGTTAAAAGTAAATGAAGACGGAACATTAAATTCACAATTACTTCCCCTTCTCTTCCCTCATCCTTACGATAATTCACGGACCAGTGTTTGTGTGTTTGTTGCGCTACAACTCCTACAATTCTGGGCCGATTACATCCAGACTTGCTACATAGAATCAGCATGACCCTAATTATTGGAGAGGGGTGTTTTAATCTTTGCTGGTGATCTTGGGTGGAGAGGAGGCAGGGGGGGAGGGGGGGGGGGTGATGCGAATTCTTCATTTAAATGTGTATTGTATAGCGCCACCTCCAGGTTTTCCCTGGTGTTTCAAGCTTCTACCATTTACAGTTCAGTCTTCATGTCCACACATTTTCCAGTGCAATGAGTTGTTTTGAATTATAAGTAATAGGTATGTTTTTGCTTCATGTTCGTAACCCGGGTTTTTTTTGTTGTTGCCCATACAGAGCTGTCGGTTACCTATACACCACCCAAATAAAAGTATGCATCAGAGAAACATGTTGCATGCTTGGAACAAGATCGCCCATCGGGTGGGTACTCTGCGAGTAAACCTAATCACTTATCAAAGATGTACAAAACAATGCATTGGAAAAACTGAGAACATACTCTATGCACGCTTTAATAACACACGGTGAGAGATAAGAAATTTTCACTCCAATCAGGGAAAATCTCTACGTTAAACAAAACATTTTAATGCACCACATCACTCAATGGATGATATTCAAATCTCTGCCATAGAGTCAATTGCAAATCAGTAACACATCATGATCTTGAGACGATCCATGAGGCAAATCTTTTTGGATACACAAACTACAAGCAAAATCCCATCATTGTCTAAATGTTGACGACCAACATATATTTCAACTCGTTCATTCTAAAGTGCCTCAACTCATTCATTTAAATGCACTTAACTCATTTATTCACTTTTTCTGAATAAGATCCTGTTCACCTTCCTATTTTTCATATTGATAAATGCAGGCAGTGTGTATATGTATGTGTATGTATATGAATATGTGCATATATATGAATATGTGCATATATATATATATATATATATATATATATATATATATATATATATATATATATATATATATATATATATATATATATATATATATACACAAGGTGTGTTAAAAAAGTATCCAACCTTAATTTTTCGTGCGTAAACAAATGAAGCTAGGGAGGCGTGGTTTGGTGCACGTATGGAGGCGATCCTAATTTGTATGCGTGAATATTTTCCCACTTGCAGAAGCTGTCAGTTGCCGACAGACCGCTGATGAGTGAGGAAGTGCAAGTGAGAGCCGTCGGATTTTCGTTTTTGACAAAATGACGGATCACTGTGGTCTCATCGCCAGTGATCACTGTGCTGAAGAAGTTGGTATCGCTGTTCACAGTCTCCAGCATGTCCTGTGCGATCTCCAAACAGAGTTGCTTCTGCTCGATCGTTAGCAGCTTTGGCACGAACTTCGCTGCGATTCTCCTGAAGCCCAAATCCTCAGTCACAATGGAATGAACGGATCCAATGCTGACGCCCGCCTCGTCTGCAAGTTCTCTGATCGTGATTCGACGATCCTGCATCAGCAGGGTCCTCACTTGGTCAATGACGATCTCATTTCGGGATGTTGAGGGCCTACCAGAACGTGCTTCACTTTCCACTGATGTGCGACCATCTTTGAAGCGGTTGTATCACTCTTTTATCTGTGTGGTGCCCATTGCTTCATTCCCGAAGGCCTGTTGAATCTTGTGGATCATTTCCACTTGGGAATCGCCAAGCTTTACAGAAAATTTGATGCAGTAGCGTTGTTCAAGTTTTTCCGTCATTTTGTCAAAAACGAAAATCTGACGGCGCTCACTTCCACTTCCTCACTCATCGGCGGTCTGTCGGCGACTGACAGCTTCTGCAGGCGGGAAAATATTCACGCATACGAATTAGGATCGCCTCCATACGTGCACCAAACCACGCCTCCCGAGCTTCATTTGTTTACGCACGAAAAATTAAGGTTGGATACTTTTTGAACACACCTCGTATATATATATGTGTATATATATATATATATATATATATATATATATATATATATATATATATATATATATTCTTCTTCTTCTTACGGCTGCTCCCGTGAGGGGTCACCACAGCAGATCATCCGTTATGATCCGCATAATGATTTGGCACAGGTTTTACGCCAGATGCCCTTCCTGATGCAACCCTAGATGCCTCTTACGACACAGGGAAATGGTACACCTATTCAAACCGGGGCATACACAGTATATGTGTGTGTGTGTGTGTGTGTGTGTGTGTGTGTGTGTGTGTGTGTGTGTGTGTGTGTGTGTGTATATATATATATATATATATATATATATACATATATGTATATATATATATACATACATATACATACATATATATATATATATATATATATATATATATATATATATATATATATATATATATATATACATATATACATGTGCTCCCACTTTACACTCACTCTCATTGAAGAAGGTGAGAGCCATTAGACCACATACCAAAAAAAAAATACCTGTTGATCGTCCCCCATTTTTTGAACCCGCCTCCTATTTTTTAATGATTTGTTATTTTGTCAACCCTCCTGAAAAAAATCACACCGTGTATGAAGGAAGCGCTGCAGTGAAGTGGTTGCACCGCTTAAAAAGTAGCCCCATGGGTGACTGAGGGTTACTTCCCCTACAGGCTAAACAATCAATGCCAAACTAAACATAACACAAAAACTAAACAACACATGAAAAATAAAAAAACAACAAACTATGAACAAACGAGCAACACAGTGGGTTAGTTTTTATTCTTCATTTTTACGGATGGATGGAAGGAAGGACATACCAAATATTGAAGTGATTTGCACCATTTCAAAATCCACATCTTTGTGTACGACTCTTGCACGATTCTTTGAATCAATCATTTTCTGAATGTCGATACTAAGTTTTAATAACTTCTACCGAGCTTCTACCGAGTTGAACCAGGGAGCGCTGGAGAGTCCACATCCTAAAGGGGCTGTCACACCTTGACGATTTACGAAAAATTTGTCTAAAACGCTGGCACACGTCCAATACGTTATGGGTACATTATGTGTACGTTAAGGCCCGGTCACACCTTGACGTTTTAGCCAGCGATGGCAACGTATTAAAATGTATCTAAAACGCTGGCTCACGTTGAACTTTTGATGTTTTTTTTTAAAGATTCGGACGTATTCATAGCGACTTGGTCTTATGTATAACGCATTGGTAACGGACACAGAACGTTTCGTTGTGTTATAGATAACTTATACCAACGAATGCTGAACCTGTTGTCGGCCTACACAACCGATGCCCAACGATAGTCTAACTTAGGCATAGCTCGTTGCACGCATCGCCGACGATGTCCTGACGTAGCCTATTAAAAGGCTGACGCACAACGATTCGAATCATAACTGCCGTAGAAATGGAAGTGACAACATCGCGGTCACACCTTGACGATCTTGCCTGCGTATGCCGACCTAAGAAAAATGTGTCTAAAACGTTGGGGCACGTCAAATACGGTATGAGTAAGTTTGGTATACGTGAGTAGAACGCTAAAGTACGCTATCATACGTCGTAGTAAGTAGAGTACGTCAAGAAATTTTAAACATGTTCAAAATTTTACGACGTACTCGGCGTATGACACACGTTCCGCATGCGATGGGGATAGGTTGTACACACGATATGTGGACGCTTACACACGTCCACAAAGGCTACTTATAAGCTACTCATAAGTCGAAACACGTCGCGGTAATGTCTTTTTTACGCGAAACTTATTTCTAACTTATGTTTGACGTGCTTTGAACCAATTCTTTACGTAGTCCCAACACACATCGACGTATGTAGACGTATTCCAATGACGTCTTCCGGTCGACAAAAAAATAAATGAACGTGTTTCTAGCTTACAACTGCCATATAAAGACGTGTTCCCAGCGGTTTTGGGAATTGGTATATAAAAATGCTGCTCATAAAAGGGGAACCCAACAGTGTTTTCGAGTCCTTTTTGAGTCGATGTCCATGTCAGCAGTAACAGTATCAGTATCAGTATTAGTATTAGTATTAGTATTAGTATTAGTATTAGTAGTAGTTTGTTCATGTTGGCAGTAGTAGGTGAGTGTGAGGGGGAGGGTGTGGGTTATGATGGATCGTCCTTGCGTTTAACGATTTAACGATTTAAATGATAAACTCAACGATTTAAATAGCTGCATCTCCACTATTGAAAGTAGATGCTTGCGCTCAACAATTGGATTTTTTTTCCACACTCAACGACTTTTAAACGGTACCACTCAGCTAGTTTCATTGTTTACAATGAACGATTTAAATTTCTGTCACTCGCCTTTGTTTTTTGACGCTCGCGCTCGGAAATTTTAATTGTTTCTATTGAACGTGCTAAATCGCTCAAACCCCACTATTGAAAGTCGATGCTTGCGCTCAACAATTGGATTTTTTTTTTACACTCAACGACTTTTAAACGGTACCACTCAGCTATTTTCATTGTTTACAATGAACGATTTAAATTGCTGTCACTCGCCTTTGTTTTTTGACGCTGGGGTTTTGAAATTTGAAGCGTTTCTTCTGAACGTGTTAAAACGCTCAAACTCGACTATTTTAAATAGACGCTGCCGATGGACAATTGGAATCATAGCCAAGCTAGACATCGAAGTATGAACATCCTCTTCATGCCCAAGAAAAGTTTGAAGAATGCTGCAAATAAGTGTCCTGGCCGTGGCCGTGGACGCTGACGCAAGGACGATCCATTATACCGACGTCTTTCAGCCTATGAGTAACTTAAAAGTAACGTCTGTCGATGTGTGGCAACGATCGCGTAACGTGCCAACAACACGTTAATCATAGGTTAGAAATAAGTTTCGGGTACGCTAAACATTACCTCGGCGTGTCTCAACTTATGATTAACTTACAAGTAGCATGTGTTGACGTCTGTCAACGATCGCAGACCGTGCATACAACCTGTGGCCAGCGTAGCAGAACGTGTGAGTCATACGCCGGCATACGTCGTGAAATTTCAAGCATGAAAAAATTTGAGGACAACCAAAAAGTACAACGTTTAAAGCCAACGTACAACGACGTATGGCAGTGTTTTTCAGCGTGCTCTCAATGTAATCAAAAATTACCCATAACGTATTCAACGTGTGCCAGCGTTTTAGAAAAAAAATTCAAAAATCGGCATACGTTGGCTAAAACGTCAAGGTGTGACCGGGCCTTTAGCTGCACGCTGAAAAACACTACCATAGGTCGTATTACGCTGGTTTAAAACGTTGTACTTTTTGGTTGTCCAAAAAATTTTGCATGCTTGAAATTTTACGACGTACTCGGCGTTTGGCTCACACGTTCCGCTACACTGGCCATAAGTTGTAGGCACGTTATGCGATCGTTGACACACGTTAATTGTATGTTACTCATAAGTCGAAACACATAGAGGTAAGATTCGCGTACCCGAAACTTATTTCTAACCGATGAGAAACGTTTGTAAGCACGCTACACGAACGTTGTTCACACTTCGCAACACGCTACTTGAAAGTTCCTCATACGTCGAAACACATCAAAGTAATATTTAGGGTACCCATGACTTATTTATAACCTATGAATAACGTGCTTGGGAATTATTACGCTATGCATGCGCTTGACTATCGTTGGGCATAGGTTGTGGACGACTAAAACACGATAAACAATCGTTAGTATAACTTATCTATAAGTTATCGAAGCGTTCTGTGTTCATTAGGGCCCTGTCACACCTTGACGTTTTAGCCAGGAATGGCAACGTATAAAAATGCACGTAAAACGTTGGCGTACGCTGAAGTTTTGAGGTTTTTAAAAAAAGTTTTGGTCGTATTCATAACGTGTTGGTCGTATGCATCATGTATTCGTAACGGGCACAGAACGTTTCGTTGTGTTAAAGATAACTTATACCAAGGAATGCTTAGCCTGTTGTCGGCGTTCACAACCTATGCCCAACGATAGTTTAACTTAGTCATAGCGCGCTGCACGTATCGCCGACGAACTCGTGGCGTTCTCTGTTAAAAACCTGCCGCACGCCAATTTAAATCATAACCGCCTGAAAATTGGAAGTGTCAAGATCGCAGTCACACCTTCACGATTTAGCCAGCGTTTGCCGACTTTTGAAAAATGTGTCTAAAACGCTGGGATACGTCGAATACGGTATGGGCAAGTTGTGTATACGTTAGGAGCACGCTGAAAAACAATTAAGTACGCTGGCATATTACATGGTACATCTAGTACGTCGTGAAATTTCAAGCATGCTGAAAATTTTACGACGTACTCGACGTATGGCTCACAAGTTCCGCATACTAGTTGTCGGCACGCTCCGCGATCGTTTACACACGTCGGCCACACGTTACTTGTAAGTTACTCAGAAGTCGAAACACGTCGAGGTAATGTTTAGCATACCCGAAACTTAATTTTTAACGTACGAGTAACATGCTTTGAACCTATTAGTAGCGTGCTTTGAACCTATGTGTAACGTATCTCAAAAGTACATTGGCGTATGTAGACGAATTTGATTGACATCTTCCGGACGACCACAGAACTTACTGAACGTGTTTCTAACTTACAGCTACCGTATAATGGCGTATTGGCAGCGTTTAGGGGAATTGGTATATACAAATGGGCTTCACAAGAGGAACCCGTCAGTGTTCCAGACTCCATGTTGAGTAGATGTCAATGTCAGTAGCAGTAGCAGTAGTTCGAGAGAATTTCGTGATGTCGATGTTAGTAGTAGTAGTTGTAGTAGTAGTAGTAGTAGTAGTTCGAGAGAATTTAGTGATGTCGATGTTAGTTGTAGTAGTATTAGTAGTAGTAGTAGTAGTAGTAGCAGTTCGAGAGAATTTAGTGATGTTGATTTTGGTAGAAGTAGTAGTTCGAGAGAATTCAGTGATGTCGATGTTGGTAGTAGTAGTAGTTCGAGAGAATTTAGTGATGTCGATGTTAGTAGTAGTAGTAGTTCGAGAGAATTTAGTGATGTCGGTGTTGGTAGTAGTAGTAGTAGTTCGAGAGAATTTAGTGATGTCGATGTTAGTAGTAGTAGTAGTTCGAGAGAATTTAGTGAGGTCGATGTTAGTAGTGGTAGTAGTAGTAGTAGTTCGAGAGAATTTAGTGATGTCGATGTTGGTAGTAGTAGTAGTAGTAGTACTTTCAAGTAACGTGTTGCGAAGTATGAACAACGTTCGTGTAGCGTGCTTACAAAACGTTACTCATAGGTTAGAAATAAGTTTCGGATACGCGAATGTTACCTCTACGTGTTTCGACTTATGAGTAACATACAAGTAACGTGTTTGGACGTGTGTCAACGATCGCATAACGTGCCTACAACTTATGGCCAGCGTAGCGGAACGTGTGAGTCATATGCCGGCATACGTCGTAAAATTTCAAGCATGAAAAAATTTGAGGAAAACCCAAAAGTACAACGTTTAAAGCCAGCATACTACGACGTATGGCAGTGTTTTTCAGTGTGCTCTTAACGTATACAAAACGTACCCATAACGTATTCGACGTGTGCCAGCGTTTTAGACAAATTTTTCATAAATCGGCATACGCTGGCTAAATCGTCAATGTGTGACACGGCCTTTACTAGTACATTATGCATTTGTCAAAGTCGTTTTTAATACTTTACAAAGTAAAACAAAGAAATATTTCATCTTGGGAATGAGGAAAAAAAATTAGCCGAAAAGAACATCGAACAATGGTGCAAAGTAGTCTCCTATTCGTGGACGATAAGAGGATCCATCATCACCCACACCCTCCCCATCACGCTCACATACTACTACTGACATAGACATACTACTACTACCAATTCTACTACTACAACTACTACTATTGTTACTACTGTCACACACACCAACTACTACTAATAGTATTACTACTACTGATACTACTGGCATTGACATCTACTCAACATGGAGTCTGGAACAATGATGGGTTCCTCTTGTGAAGCCCTTTTGTATATACCAATTCCCCTTAACGCTGCCAATACACGGTAGATGTAAGTTAGAAACACGTTCAGTAAGTGCTGTGGTCGTCCGGAAGACATCAATCTAATTCGTCTACATACGACAATGTGCGTTTTAGATACGTTACAAATAGGTTCATAGCATGTTACTCAAAGGTGAGAAGCACGTTATACTTTGGTTCAAAGCATGCTACACATAGGTTAAACGCACGTTACTCAGAGGATCATAGCACGCGAGTCATTGGTTCAAGGCAAGTTACAAATAGGTTCAATAAACGTTACTCATAGGTTTCAAGCACGTTAAACATAGGTTCAGAGCATGCTACTCATAGGTTAAAAGGACGTTACCCATTGGTTGAAAATTAAGTTGCGGGTATGTTAAATATTACCTTGACGTGTTTCGACTTATGAGTAACCTACAAGTAACGTGTGTCCGTCGTGTGTAAACGATCGTGGACCGTGCCAGGAACATATGACAACGCATGCGGAACGTGTTAGCCATACGCCAAATACGTCGTAAAATTTTAAGCATGCTTGAAATTTCACGACGTATTACACATACCACGTAATATGACAGCGAACTTCATTGTTTTCCAGCCTACTCTTAACATATACACAACTTACCCATACCGTTTTTGACACATTTTTCATAGGCCGGCATACGCTGGCAAAATCGTCAAGGTTTGACTGCGATGTTGACACTTCAAATTCTCAGGCGGTTATGACTTAAATCGGCGTCCGGCAGGTTCTTAACAGGCTACGCCACGAGTTCGCCGGCGATATGTTTAGCGCGCTATGGCTAAGTTAAACTATCGTTTGGCATAGGTTGTGAACACCGACAACAGGCTAAGCATTCGTTGGTAAAAGTTATCAATAACACAATGAAACGTTCTGTGCCCGTTACTAATATGTTATGCATACGACCAACACGTTATGAATACGCCCAAAACTTAAAAAAAAAAAAAATCAAAATTTCAGCGTACGCCAGCGTTTTACATACATTGACATTGCTGGCTAAATCGTCCAGGTGTGACAGGGCCCTAAAGATGAAATCTGTGTTTTAAATGTTGACTGTATAGTATATCTATATAGAAAGATGGCTGAGCCAATAATTTTAATATATCATGAATTGTGGAGTTAAAAAAAAATATTTTGCCCGACAATTATATATTTGTTTAGAACTGTGGATTGTATTTTTAATAGGTTTAGCGAGTGTGTGCATGACGTGTCAGCGATATGACCCACATCATATTTGTTTGGAGATAGAAAACTGACATGTCTTGTATGTGACTCATGCAATATTTTTTGAGGGGAAGAAGAGTGGGGAGGTAAAAAAAAAACTGGCGTGATGGGGACTAATAGCTGGCAGTCAGTTTGAAAAAAAAAAATTAACAAATCTATAATCATAAGTGTGCGTGTGTTCTCCGTAACTCCAAAACCATGAAACCTCGCGGTTTGAAACTTTGCAAACATACCAAGGGAACCCCAAGTGAGTGCATGAGTGAAAATTGGGTGTTTGACTTAATTAAAACATCCTTTTTGAAGATAATTAACAGCTGTATTTAATTATATCCTTTATCTGGCACATCCTCAGACACCTCGCTCTTGATGGGATCTTAAGGCGTCCTTGGTTACCTCGCTGGGGACTTCATTCACCATTTTGTTCGGACTGCTCAACAATGGCTGTGGATCAATAAAGTACTCAAAATGGGTTTTTTTCACTTTCCTCGCTGATATCATTGAATGCCTGATCTTCATACCCACGGATTATTTGATACATCGCTTTTGCAAGTGATATAGTTTTCAAATTATGAGCTTAGAGAGATTTCATGCATGATATGCGATTTTCCACAATCTACTCTCACGGACTAATTCAAGGATATAATAAAATAGAAATATAATTTGAGCTTCGAGGATCGGAACATGGGGATTTAATAAGTCGAAATCTGGAGTGAAATCTGAAAATATTAAGAAATCGGCAATGTTTAGTTTTTTTGCCATTACCAATCAGCTTGCTCTTGCTTGCCAAGCCAGCCATTCCTCATCAATCATTTAATTGGAGTGCTCGCCTGAGTGCTTAAGCCACTTGCCGAGCACCCTACAGTTGATAGCGGTACAGTTCTTGTCCCGATCAGGATGTACGGTCAGCAGTTGCTACAAGGTAGACATACATGTGAGTAGATTGGTTATTTTATAAAAACCGGGTGTGCTGTACAAAGGTGATATGGTTTCTCTTTGTGAGTCTCAAAGCAAAATATATTTCATAATACCCGATTTCCGAGCCGTTTGCCTATTAATGTATTTTCTAAATTACAGAGCCAAATTTTTTCCACCCATCACACGACGATTGGCAGCACATCTCTTTGAAATGTACATAATGCAACATTGTTTTTTTTTTAGCTCACCTGGAACGTAGTTCTGGGGAACTTATGGGATGGCAGGTTCAATGTCCATCCATCTGTCCGTCCACAAATACTTTCAACTTCTTCTCTGAAACTACACATCAGATTTCGATGAAACTTTACCACAACGTTCATCACCATATGTGTAACAAAGTTTTTTTCATCAAATTAAAAAAAAAAAAAAATCAGGCCCTAAGGCAACGTGGGTTGCCCCTCAAAATAGGTATTTGTTTCCTTCTCAGAAATGGCATGTACAATTCTGTTGAAACATAATTGGAACCTTCATCACCCATGATGTACCAAAGTTGTTCATGGAATTAGAAAAATCTGGGTCTGGGGAGGGGGTTACCCCCCAAAATATGTATTTGCTTTCTTCTCCGAAACCACAGACACAATTTCAATGAAACTTGATCATAACCTTCACCCATGTCAACAGTGGGCCAAGCATTCAAAATGTGTCTAGTTTTTGAATTTCGTGACCCACCTTTGGTATCTACCTGAAATTTAGCATAGATTTAGATAAAAAAAATCACTTAGAAAGAATTCACAACTCGTCAGTGCAAAAAGTTACACATTAATTAGTTACTAGCATAACCCGCGCTCTGCGTGACATGTTGGGGTGGGTGTGTTTGAGAAAGGAACTGATGCAGAGTATCAGTAGTAATTTTACTTTAATGCAGTAAGTGGAATACGATTTCACTGTTTCAGAACCATTTTATTTACTTTTTTTGTACCATGCACCTCATATGGTCTTTGAGATAATGTAAGCCGAATATCACGTTACTCGAGCGCAGAACAAAGTCGAAGATAGCGCGACACAAAACCACAAACTTGGAAATAATATATAAGATGCTAATTAGCAAAATCTATAGCACCATCTTGTGTCCATTCTGAGATAGCTGTGTATGACTCTGGGAATTCTGATGTCTATGTATTCATCAGGAGACTACATGAATGTGGGTGATATGGGCCTGGGTCTCTGGGTCTGTCTGTCTGTGTCTTACACTCTCACACACACACACACACACACACACACACACACACACACACACACACACACACACACACACACACACACACACACACACGTATAAATAAAGTAATATGCAAAAACAGTAATTGTAAATAGTAATGCCACTAATTGTTGATCTACAGACCTCATTCATCGGCACAAAAGCTGAACATGCAAGTCAGGAAGACATACACTGGACTGGCATACCGAAATCAAACACAGTGTATCATAATATCATCCATCAGCAAACTAATCATCAGTCATTCTTCGTTCAATCATTGATACATAAATCTATCACACACCACAGCTGAAATTATTTACGCAACACTTTTTTTTTTATAATTAATATGTATATAATATCTCCATTATATATTTTAAGGAGTGGCAAGATCATTTCAATTTCAGTTTCCACAGGTGAGTATATTGTGCGCCGATTGCTTACAATTGGAGAGTTGGAATTCTTCATAGTATTTCTTCAGCACCAAGGTGGATTACATGAAATGTTTAGATTTACTTAATATATGTAAATGTACTGATGATCAAAGTTTCTTGAAAACTATTGTCAAAAATTAGTGAACGGAAGAAAGGAGATCCTACCTTCCAGATACGTCACATTCATCATCATCATGATGATCATCACGGGGCGTGGCATCGGGGGCTACAGCAGCTGCAATCCCCACATCGAGCCTGTGCTGGCTGTGGTGTACTTGTAGCGCCTTGACAGCAACCTTACTTTTGGGGCTTCCTTCCACATTAATCCACTTTGCAGCACATTCCTGAAATTCCTTGATGCTTTTCTCACAAAATGGAATTACTTTGCTGTGGGTGTTGATGACATGCATAAAACAGAACCCCGAAGAACTACCTTCAGAATCTTTGGCAGCACGAGCATCAGATGACATCTACGCCACCATGACAGCTCGTGAGTTTACAGCTTGCCTGAAACGAAGCGCGTGATTGTTTGATGAGTGTGGCGCTGTCTGTCAAAAGTGCTTTGATTGGATGATGTTTCGAGGAATATTGTCACAATTTCGGGTGTTTTTTTCCTTCGGGTGTTTTTTCCACAGTTTGAAAAAATGTGCAAGTTTTGTGCTTGAGGAGTTTCAGATATGATTTATATAATATTTTGATACAATATATTATAAATACAAGGAGATACACGAGGTAGGTCACAAAACTAAACAAAACGGGAGCTCGGCCCACGGTCTAGTGATATTCCAAAGCTTGTTCACACCATGAAAATAATCGAGATCTATGGGGGTGTACAGAGGGGTTGCCCCCAAAAAGAGGTGTTTACTTTCTTTCTTCTTTTTTTAACACTGTCGAGACTCGTATGAGAGCTAACACACACAACATATAAGGGGAGCAGGAGACAAGAGGGGAAGGAGAGGGAAGGAACAGTGTGGAACAGAGACATAAGGAGATCTGTGGAAGGGAGAGGGATGGGGCAGGGTACATGGGGTAAACAAGATGGACACTACAGGGACTGTCAGGAAGGAAAACAGGGAATTTGAAGGAGGTGGGTTTGGGGTGGATTAGCGGGGGTAGAAAAGATTGTGGTTTTGGATGGGGGAAGATGAGAGAGAAGAGAGAAGAGAGAAGAGAGAAGAGAGAAGAGAGAAGAGAGAAGAGAGAAGTTGGGAGGGAGGTGATGGATTCTGGGGCCGATGTGATGCCCAGTTTATTGTCCATCTGAGAGAGGACACACACAGTGATGAATCATCCGGCCTGTGAAACACCGGGAGGACAGTTTCGAGCTGGGTTGGGATTCAAATCCAGGCTACACAGAGTGAGCATGCGTACCTCTCGGCTTTCCTGCCGTGATGTGGCGATTCTTTACTGCAGAACTGATTTTTTTTTCTCATTGTGATTATATAATTTATTTTGCCTTCCTACCTCCAGTGTAGAACCACGGTATTCCAATTGAATGTTGAAGAATGTGCTCAGTGGCTTGGTGCATTCTTCAACATACCATGCAATGCACGAAACGTTTGATGAAACTTTTGAAAGCAAAACGTATAATTTTTATTTGTATTTATTTATGCCAAAGTGACAGGTCATATAATGAAAGAACAAAAACAGGAAACGTCATGGAAAAGAAAATTTTACTTTTTCAGTGAGGCAGCCACCGTCTGTTGCACCGTAGAACAACACGTGGCCAATGCAGGCAAGTAGCCCTGAACTTTGTTCAAGTCGATCTATATGCAGTATTCAGTGACAGTGCGAATATTGTAGAGCACCGATTTAAGCACTCCAATGAAATGGTTGAGAAGAAACTGCTCCCTTGGCATGCAATTTGCAATCACCGACCGTGATATTAAACATACATCTCCCGAAGACACACAAAATGTCAAATATGTCTGAATTTGACAAATGAACACGATTCCACTTGTAAGTTCTTGTAAGTTTGACATATGATTTATTGTAATGGAACTACTTGTAAGTTCGATTCTAGAGGTTAAACTTTGTAATTCTCCTTAATTTAAAAGATACTCATGGTGATCGCATATGCGGAAATGAACTAAAGCAACGAACGCTGACGTCTCTGGGCGTTTATAAGCATTGCAATGCACACAGCAATTCGGAGCTCTGACGAACAGGCATTCGATACAATGAGTGAGGAAAGTGGAAAAAAACAACTATCGTTTAGAAATCATTGTGGCCTGTTATAAGTCAGAGCAAGGTTGAGAAGGCCAAAAACACATGGCGGCTTCAGACCCCAGCGAGGTTACCTAGGAAACGCCTTAAAACCCCAGAGAGCGAGGTGGCCGATGGTCTCCTGATGAAGGATATAATTAAATAAGGCCGTTAATTGTCTTCAAAAGGGGTGTTTTAATTAACACAAACACCCAATTTTCACTCTTTCACTTCCTTGGAGTTTTCTGAGTATGCATGCAAAGTTTCAGGCAGCCAGGTTTTATAGTTTTGGAGTTATGGAGGACACACACACACACACACACACACACACACACACACACTTATTGGTATTGGTACATAAATGACAACAAAAAGAGGAAATAAACTTCAAGAAAAAGTTATCATTTTGTCTTCAAGAACACATACAAGCAAAATGTGTTCAACATTTTGAAGAATAATAATTATACAACTTAAAAATGTGACATTCTCAATTTTAGAGTGGTATTACTCTGTAGTTGCTAAATGCAGAAATTCAGATTTAATCAAAACATTAAATAATGACAGGGTTCGATATTTGATGAAATATTTAGCTCTTTTAGAAATCCAGAAATCTTATTGTTTACACATTAAACGAAAATAATTGCAGATGTGGTGTTATTTAGAAATCCACATAAAATATAAATATATATATATATATATATATATATATATATATATATATATATATATATATATATATATTACAACCTGTGGGGTTAAAGTGATGAAGGCTCAATGATTGATAGGGATATTGAGGATAAAGATAAATAATGTGAAAAGGAGGAATGTCAAGATGAAGGAGAAGAGGAAGAAGTTTCTGGCCGTGATGATGACATTTATAGTCCGTGAAAAAAACAATATCAGGAGAAAAGGCAGGAGTTGAAAGAGGAGCTCGGCAGAAATTTTGACATGATTAAAAAACTATAACAGGAAAGAATAATTCTAAAAAGGAGTTTACCCTAAGTGAATTTCTTTAAAACAAAAAATTTGGGGGATAAACTTTTGAAAGCAAAACGTCTTGCTTTCTTGGAGAGCTGGAATTCTTGCCTGAATTAAAAACATACAACAGGCTGACAGGTGATCAACCCCAAATCAAAAAACAGACTCACATCAAACAAATGACAAAATTGAGTTTTTTTGCAAGGAAACCTCTTTGCCTCTTTGCAGGGTAGGTGGTTGGGAAGAAAAAAAAGAAAAAAAAGAAAAAAAAGAAAGAAAAAAAAAGAGTACTTTGAAAAATTCAAAATGGTTTCTAAAGGCCCAGTCACACCTTGACGTTTTAGCCAGGAATGGCAACGTATAAAAATGCACGTAAAACGTTGGCGTACGCTGAAGTTTTGAGGTTTTTTAAAAAAGTTTTGATCGTATTCATAACGTGTTGGTCGTATGCATAACGTATTAGTAACGGGCACAGAACGTTTCGTTGTGTTAAAGATAACTTATACCAACGAATGCTTCGCCTGTTATCGGCGTTCACAACCTATGCCCAACGATAGTTTAACTTAGTCATAACGCGCTGCACGTATTGCCGACGAACTCGTGGCGTTCTCTGTTAAAAACCTGCTGCACGCAGATTTAAATCATAACCGCCTGAAAATTGGAAGTGTCAACATCGCAGTCACACCTTGATGATTTAGCCAGCGTATGCCGACCTATGAAAAATGTGTCTAAAACGCTGGGACACGTCGAATACGGTATGGGTAAGTTGTGTATACATTAGCAGCACGATGAAAAACAATGAAGTACGCTGGCATATTACGTGGTACGTCTCGTACGTCGTGAAAATTTCAAGCATGCTGAAAATTTTACGACGTACTCGACGTATGGTTCACAAGTTCCGCATACGCTGGCATAAGTTCTCGGCACGCTGCGCAATCGTTTACACACGTTACTTGTAAGTTACTCATAAGTCAAAGCACGTCGAGGTAATGTTTAGCATAAGGCCCGGTCACACCTTGACGTTTTAGCCAGCGATGGCAACGTATTAAAATGTATGTAAAACGCTGGCTGACGTTGAACTTTTGATGTTTTTTTTTTAAGATTCGGACGTATTCATAACGAGTTGGTCGTATGCATAACATATTAGTAATGGACACAGAACGTTTCGTTGTGTTATAGATAACTTATACCAACGAATGCTGAACCTGTTGTTGGCCTACACAACCGATGCCCAACGATAGTCTAACTTCGGCATAGCGCGTTGCACACATCGCCGACGATGTCGTGACGTAGCCTATTAAAAGGCTGACGCACAACGATTCGAATCATAACTGCCGTAGAAATGGAAGTGACAACATCGCGGTCACACCTTGGCGATCTTGCCAGCGTATGCCGACCTAAGAAAAATGTGTCTAAAACGTTGGGGGCACGTCAAATACGGTATGAGTAAGTTTGGTATACGTGAGTAGAATGCTAAAGTACGCTATCATACGTCGTAGTAAGTAGAGTACGTCAATAAATTTTAAACATGTTCAAAATTTTACGACGTACTCGGCGTATGACACACGTTCCGCATGCGATGGGGATAAGTTTTATACACGATATGTGGACGCTTACACACGTCCACAAAGGCTACTTATAAGCTACTCATAAGTCGAAACACGTCGCGGTAATGTCTTTTTTACGCGAAACTTATTTCTAACTTATGTTTGACGTGCTTTGAACCAATTCTTTACGTAGTCCCAACACACATCGACGTATGTAGACGTATTGCAATGACGTCTTCCGGTCGACAAAAAAAAAATGAACGTGTTTCTAGGTTACAACTGCCATATAAAGATGTGTTCCCAGCGGTTTTGGGAATTGGTATATAAAAATGCTGCTCATAAAAGGGGAACCCATCAGTGTTTTCGAGTTCCTTTTTAAGTCGATGTCCATGTCAGCAGTAACAGTATCATTATCAGTATCAGTATCAGTATTAGTATTAGTATTAGTAGTAGTACTAGTTTGTTCATGTTGGCAGTAGTAGGTGAGTGTGAGGGGGAGGGTGTGGGTTATGATGGATCGTCCTTGCGTCCGCGTGTCCACGGGTAGGTTCACAGGCTGCCACTCAACGATTTAAATGGCTGCATCTCCACTATTGAAAGTAGACGCTTGCGCTCAACAATTGGATTTTTTTCCACTCAACGACTTTTAAACGGTACCACTCAGCTAGTTTCATTGTTTACAATGAACGATTTAAATTGCTGTCACTCGCCTTTGTTTTTTGACGCTCGAGCTCGGAAATTTTAATCGTTTCTATTGAACATGCTAAATCGCTCAAACCCCACTATTGAAAGTCGACGCTTGCGCTCAACAATTCGATTTTTTTTGACACTCAACGACTTTTAAACGGTACCACTCAACTATTTTCATTGTTTACAATGAACGATTTAAATCGCTGTCACTCGTCTTTGTTTTTTGACGCTGGGGTTTGGAAATTTGAAGCGTTTCTTCTGAACGTGTTAAAACGCTCAAACTCGACTATTTTAAATAGACGCTGCCGATGGACAATTAGAATCATAGCCAAGCTAGACATCAAAGTGTGAACATCCTCGTCATGCCGAAGAAAAGTTTGAAGAATGCTGCAAATAAGTGTCCTGGCCGTGGACGCTGACGCAAGGACGATCCATTATACCGACGTCTTTCAGCCTATGAGTAACTTAAAAGTAACGTCTGTCGATGTGTGGCAACGATCGCGTAACGTGCCAACAACATGTTAATCATAGGTTAGAAATAAGTTTCGGGTACGCTAAACATTACCTCGGCGTGTCTCAACTTATGATTAACTTACAAGTAGCATGTGTTGACGTCTGTCAACGATCGCAGACCGTGCATACAACTTGTGGCCAGCGTAGCGGAACATGTGAGTCATATGCCGGCATACGTCGTGAAATTTCAAGCATGAAAAAATTTGAGGACAACCGAAAAGTACAACGACATATGGCAGTGTTTTTCAGCGTGCTCTCGATGTTATCAAAACTTACCCATAACGTATTCAACGTGTGCCAGCGTTTTAGAAAAAAAATTCAAAAATCGGCATACGTTGGCTAAAACGTCAAGGTGTGACCGGGCCTATAGCCAAAACTTAATTTTTAACCTACGAGTAACGTGTTTTGAACCTATTAGTAGCGTGCTTTGAACCTATGAGTAGCGTGCTTTGAACCTATGTGTAACGTATCTCAAACGTACATTGGCGTATGTAGACAAATTTGATTGACATCTTCCGGACGATCACAGAACTTACTGAACGTGTTTATAACTTACAGCTTCCGTATAATGGCGTTTTGGCAGCGTTTAGGGGAATTGGTATATACAAATGGGCTTCACAAGAGGAACCAGTCAGTGTTCCAGACTCCATGTTGAGTAGATGTCAATGTCAGTAGCAGTGGCAGTAGCAGTAGCAGTAGTAGTAGTTCGAGAGAATTTAGTGATGTCGATGTTATTAGTAGTAGTAGTTCGAGAGAATTTAGTGATGCCGATGTTGGTAGTAGTAGTAGTAGTAGTAGTAGTAGTAGTAGTAGTAGTAGTAGTAGTAGTAGTAGTACTTTCAAGAACGTGTTGCAAAGTGTGAACAACGTTCGTGTAGCGTGCTTACAAAACGTTACTCATATGTTAGAAATAAGTTTCGGGTACGCTAAACATTACCTCGACGTGTTTCGACTTATGAGTAACTCACAAGTAACGTGTCTCAACTTGTGTCAACGATCGCATAATGTGCCGACAACTTATGGCCAGCGTAGCGGAACGTGTGAGTCATATGCCGGCATACGTCGTAAAATTTCAAGCATGAAAAAATTCGAGGAAAACCCAAAAGTTCAACGTTTAAAGCCAACGTACAACGACGTATGGCAGTGTTTTTCAGCGTGCTCTCAATGTTATCAAAACTTACCCATTATGTATTCGACGTATACCAGCGTTTTAGACAAATTTTCCAAAAATCGGCATAAGCTGGCTAAAACGTTAAGGTGTGACTGGGCCTTAACAAAGAAGAAGCAAAGAGGTTGACTGAAGAGTTTAAAGAAAATGTAGAAACATTCATGTTGTGATGGAACTTTAAGTAGAGTATAATTTATCATAAATAATGGAATGAAACATTCAGGAACTTTTTGAATTAACTTTATGTGAATATTTTAAAGTAAAGTCAGGGACGATTCGTTCTGGAGGAAAAGGTTAAAGATTGACAAGTGACATTTAAAAAATTGTTCAAATATTTGACACAGTTTGCTGGACTTGTAAATTGTATGATTTTAACGGAGAATAAATTTTCAGTCAATTTTATGCACACTAATTACTTAAACTTTCTGAGACAAAAAATAATTATCTTTAAAATAAAATTATCTGTGTTTTTTATTTGGGTATGTTTAATGTCATGACTATTTGGCTGTGTAGCTATTTGATGAAGTTTTTATAACTACTTCAATAAGTAATTATGAAGTTAATATGTTTATGTAGTTAATGGTTTATGTGCTCATATTGTCTTGGGGTCATAATGGGAAACTGTGTTCAAACTCTCATTATTATACCACTGTACTCGGCATTAACCAAAACGAGCAGGTGTTGGCTTAAAGGTGTACAGATTATCAGCGGCCTGATGTCACTCAGTGTGTTCATAAGTATTAGTGTATCATATTTTGGGCCATGGCTGACATAGAGCATTGGGCTCTGAAAGCACCATTCAATGTAAAAGGAAAATAAGAGTTGTGTCATTGGCACAGTAAGGTAATTATAGCAAGAGAGGTGCTGGTATGCTAACTCCACTCTACCTCCAATCTCCCCTCCCCATCTCTTCTCTCTTTGGGAGGTCCATGTGAAGTCCCCAGGCCCACGCTGTTCGCTGCTGACCTTTACGGAAAAGCCTCTGTGAGCCCTGTGCTAAAACTTGCGGTTACCACCTCGACCATTGCCTACTCGTCATTAATCAGCTCGTACCGGGTTCAATGGATTATATATTATTATTGTCGCCCTGATTTACAGTGTATGTATAATGCAAAGCCAACGAGATGTTGTTATAGCATTTTAAGTACAAGATCGGGGTCCAAGTCACATTTTTGACACATGACTGAACAATAATCTCTCAATTATCATCATTATACGATAATGGATCTATGGTATGTATATATGTTTGTATGTATGTATGCAGGAAAAATCTAGGGATTGTATTTTTCACAAGTTAAAATGAGTACATGACTTTTTGGGGGAAACTTAAGCTAGAATTCAATTGCAAAGATATATGTGCACACAAAATAATTCAATTTGAAACTAAACAAATGGAAGAGAGGCACTCAGGAATGAAAGAAGAACTGAAGGATGTCATATGTTACTTGACAGTATGTTCCCAAATGAAAATCATGAAGACTGGATATACTTTGCTGTCACTGTTGATCACGGAGAAAGGAATGATTATTATGAACCCGACTTTCCATGATTAAATCGAACTTGAGGAGAACAGTACTTTAGTGTTTTTACTACCTGTCATACATGGGAACTTCAGCTAGTTATCTATATATAATGGTGCAAGTATATGTGATTATGTATTGTCGCGGGGATGGCTGGCCCAGGTTAACCTCACCACCCAAGTTGTGGTGACAGGCAGTCAACACCGCCAGCCCCCGGAATGGTCGAGCGGTTCCTTATTAATAGGAGGTGGACACGTTGATCCTCGGAGATTTTAACATGTGCTCGAAGGGCATGGGGCACAATGGTGGAGGGCGGAGGAGCATGGGGAATGAAACTGATGCAAAGAGGGTTTATCCTCAAACCCCACTACAAATACACGAATACTGTTTCTTAAAATAAACACATTTAATGAACAAAAACAATTATTTACAAAAGAAAATAATTCAAAAGGTAATACATCCACCACACTTTGTGCAGAGCATTGGTGCTGTCTAAGCAGTCTTGTGAGCTATTGGGCACAATCCTGGACAGGTTGCCACTCATTTTGCCAACTTCATTAGGATGACAGGCAGAATCAACCCCACCTGGAATTAATTCAACAGCCATGTGAGATTTTAACTCAGGATCCTTGGATCCCAACCCCACCACCCTAACCATTAAGCCAACACCAAGCATAAAAGGTAATGATAATAAAGTAAATAAATCCTACAGTCAAGGCACCTCCTCACACAGACTCAAATACAGACAAAGGGAATGCAAAATAAATAGAAAAACCCTTCCTTTCAAGTATACTTGTACTTAGCTTGGCCCAGAGCTGGCTGGTCCTTGTGGAACTTGGAATTGAGAGGTTCTCTCGTAGTGGGAAAAACACATGCCAGGCAACCCACAAACAGTACTTCACATCAAGGCTCAAAGCCCCAGTGTAACAGCTCTGTGCATTCCGATCGTCCTCACTGAGAGCAAAAGGTCAGCGTCTTACTTCAACACGTGAGCAAAGTTGCCTAAACATGAATTCAATGGCCATGTCATCCTCCTCGGTGTGCTCATGCTCTGCTCTCTCCTCTCCAAATAATGTGCCTCGTGCCTCCACTCTGATCATGGCTCTCCACAAAATGCAAAAGCCGACTGAATCCGATGCCTCTCAAAATGTCTCGCCTTCTGATCACAGCTCTCCCACAATGTGTAAGCCAACCTCTTCTTCCTCTTCAAAATGCATAACCTGCCTTCCTTTGACTTGGATCACGCCAATCTATATCCTCCGCCTCCGGGGCATGGCCTGCAGGACCCTAAAGACCCTTAGGAACCATAACACTTTGAAGACCCAAAAGCCACCAAAGACAGAAAAGACCCTGAAGATCACGAAGGCCCTTAAAGACCCAAAATACCCTGAAGACTCTTTAAGACCCAAAAGTTCTAACAGACTCGAAATAGCAAAAAGACTGAAAAGATCCCGAAGACCCAAAAATAACGGAAAGACCCAGAAAACTCAAAGTCCTCAACTATCCCAAACCCCAAGTACTCAATCCCCTTTCCAACCCAAAGTCCTCAATCCCCCCTCATTCCCAATGCCTCAATCTCCCTCTTCCAATTCCATGCATCCTCACCCCCAACTCTCTGTCCTCCCCTCCCCATTTCTTGCCGTTCTTAACAACGTTGCACAATGATACACAGGGAACGTTGGTGCATGAGAAGGCCATTCAGCCTATTCATGCTTGCATTGTTCCTGTCCCCATTTGTTATGAACAATTATAAAAGTGAATGAAGATGGAATGTTAAAATCACAATCACTTTCCCCCTTTCTTCCCTTATCCTTACAATAAAATAATTCATGAACCGGTGTTTGTGCGTTTGTTGTTTGTTACGCAACTACTCCTACAGCTGTGGGCCAATTACATCCAGACTTGCTACATAGGATCAGCATGACCCCAATTAGTGTATCGGGGTGTTTTTATCTTTTTCGGTAGTCTTGGGGGTGGTGGGGGGGATCAAATCTCGATGTAAATGTGTATTGTGTAGCGCCGCCTCTAGGTGGGGGAGGGTATTACAAGTCTCCACCATTTCCAGTACAGTATTCCTGTCCTGTCTCCACATTTTCCAGTGCAGTTGGGTGTTTTGAATTCTAAGCAGAAGGTTGCATTTGCTTCATGCATGTAACCCGGGTTATTACTTACGAAATCTAAAGATTTCGTAAGTATATTGATGACTTCCGTCCTTTGTTTGTGTGTGTTTGTTTGTAGGCACGATAACTCGCGAACGGAAGAAGCTACCAATGTCAAATTACACCACTTGATTCAGGAGGGTGATGGCTAGCGCTGATTAGATTTTGGTCAAAATTGGTCAAAGGTCAAGGTCACAGTGAGGTCAAACATAATTCCATAAATTCATGTGGAGAAATGGAGTATTTTTGCTTCGGTCGACGTTACGAGTTCGTTTTAACTTCGATTTTAATTTTGTCTTCGGTTTTTTGCGATCGCTTTGGACGCTTAACACTCGGTTGTTGAAATTCTGGTAAAAATCGGATGTTTTGGAGACGTTTTAAGATTGTATAAAAAATATTTCACTCGCCGCATCACGGCTCGTCACGTGGTGCAGCGCGCTCGAGCAGACGCAGCGTTGAGTCACGTAAAGGTTTTGCGTGTGCACGCTGACGGTGTTTTCGATAAAGATGGTGTTCAAAAGTCATTTTTTTTATCCCAATTAAGGTTATCATCGCATGCCTGACTCGCTAAGCCATCGGATTATGTAAAGATTGTTGGTGGATGGCCGAATATTACGGTTTTGTGACTATGATAAAACAATATTAAATAATTGCGTGGAGAAATGGAGATTTTTGCTTCGGTCGACGTTACGAGTTCGTTTTAACTCGGATCGCAATTCTGTTTTCACTTTTGGTAACGGTTAAGTATGCTTAACACTTGGTTGTCGAAATTCTGGTAAAAATCGGATGTTTTATGAGATTTATGTCAGGTGTCGTACCTGAGGCTTAACTGAAGATTATGCTAATGAGGGGGATTGTAACACACAGCATTACGCGCTCGTTTTAAGTCAATTTCAATCCTGTGTTCAATTTTGGTAACAATTAAGTATGCTTAACACTCAGTTGTCGAAATTCTGGTAAAAATCGGATGTTTTATGAGAGGTTTGGTACAGAATCATCGTAGAAACTTCTGGTTTGCGTCGCTACCTTCTCTAGAGACAGCTTTTATTAGACAAGGTCAGAGGTCAAGTTGACGATTTTGTAAGTAGCAGTCTCTGACTGCTTGTTTTTTTTACCTATACAAAGATGTCAGTTGTCAATACACCACCCAAATAAAGGTATGCACCACAAGAACATATTGTATGCTTGGAACGAGATTGCCCATAAGGCCTTAGCTATTTTATAACTTGGTTTAAACAGTTCTTCAGCTAAAATGTAGGGTCGGTAGGTCGAAATATAATTTCAATTTTTAGAAATTATATATTTTTATGATTTGTTTTCGGATGTTCCATGGAAAAGACAAGGGTAGGTGGGGGGGGGGAATAAATATAAATCCCGGACCAGGAGGATCTAAGAAGACATTGAAGATGGAAGACCATTCAAATGCAGGATGCCCATGTTCACTGTATCATCTGATGTGAAAAACATTAAAGAAGGATTAAAACTTGTTTTTACAATATAGTCTGGCATGTTTTTCTTATAGAAACCTGTTGGATCATCAAACAAATGGAAACGATGCTGAGAAAATTACTGTCCAAGTCGTACATGTGTGCGTGCACACCAGTGCATCGTGCTGGATATGATTTTAAAAAGGTGTCTACTAGGAGTCAACACGCTCAAAACGGTCAATCAGAGCCATAACCAGCTCTTACTTTTCAGCGGGCATCTGATCGTACCGTCTCCCCATCCCCATGAGCACATCAAAGGCTGATTTCTGGTCCGTTGAAGGCTGGACATCAGCATCTCGCAGGGAAACTTTGATGTACTTGGCACCAAAATCTTTCAATACGAACAACGGTGTACAACTTTCGACGGAAACAAAATCTGCACGATCGAGAGTCGCCTGCGAATCATCCCTGCTGCTGCACTGAATTGATGCAATCATTCGGCCAGAATATTCGTCGTCAAGATGTTGCGTGATTAAATCACCAATACAGTCACTCAAATTTATACCACTCACATACTTCTTTTTTTTTTTTGTATACCTTGGTCAAGGCTCGTATGAGAGCAAACACACAACTCACAGCAAGGAGGCATGAGACAAGAGGGGCGGGAGTGGAAGGGACAAAACAGTGGGGAACAGACACATTAGGTGAACTGTGGAAGGGAGAGGGATGGGGATGGGACGGGGAACATGGCGAAGAGAAGATGGACATTTCAGGGACTTTCAGGAAGGAAAGCAGGAGAAATGAAGGAAGTGGGCTTGGGTGGATTATCGGGGGTAGAAAAGATCGAGGATTTGGATGGGGGAAGATAAGAGGTGGTGGTGAACAGCTGTTTTGAAAGCCTGGAGGGAAGAATGGGAAAGAATAGAGTGAGGAAGTTTATTCCAAAGGCGGGAAAAAGAGGAATGAAAGAGTGAAGATGAGCAGTGATTCGTGATTTTGGTAGTTTTACCAGAAGGGGGTTGTTGGCGGACCTTGAGCGCCCTGTGGAAATGTGGTGGGGACAAATCGCAGAGAGAGCAGGGGGGGCAAGGCTGGAGAGGAGTCGGTAGAAGACAGAAAGACCACCGACCAACCTGCGGTGATTGAGTGAGAGGCCCAAAGACTCAGCTTCATTGCGGGAGATGCCGATGATCTTAAATGCCCTGGTTTCGACAGCGTTAAGCCGAGAAAGGTGGGAGGCAGGAGCACCAGCCCAGAGGGGAGAGCAGTACTCCATCAGGCTACGGACAAAAGCTTTGTAAGTGGTCAGGAGCTCAAGAGGGCCGAGGAAGGACTTAGCACGACGGAGGATTCCCAGTCGGCGACTGGCTTTTGAGGCGAGGTTGGAAATGTGACTTTCCCAGGAAAGGTCATGGCAGATAGTGAGACCTAGAAGCTTGAAAGAAAAGACTTCTTCCAGAGGATTGTTGAGAAAGTGGATGGGGGGTTTTGTAAACGGTCCTTTCGAAGAGACATAGTGAGAGTGTGAGATTTGTCTGGATTGAAAGACATGTTCCACGTGTTGGACCAGTTTGTGATTTTATCCAGATCTGCAGTGAGCGAAGAAGCTGCTGCTTGCCGGTCTGAGGGATGACAGATGGTACGGCAGAGGGTGGAGTCGTCGGCAAAGAGAAATAGAGGATTTTCCAGAGAGTCCGAGAGATCATTGATGAAAACCAGAAAAAGAACAGGGCCCAGAACGCTACCTTGAGGAACTCCAGCCTGCACAGGAAGAGGGGATGAAAGAACTCCATTTAGGGCCACACGTTGACTGCGACAGGAGAGGAAGTCTGCGAGCCATGAGTGGAGATGGCCTTGAATACCATGGGAAGAGAGTTTGGTGAGTAGGGCAGGGTGCCAGACTGTGTCAAAAGCACGTGATGTGTCCAGGGATACGGCTCGGATTTCCTGTCTGGCATTGAGGACCTCCATCCATTGATGGGAGAGCAGAAGCAGCATATCCAGGGTAAAGTGACCTGGTCTGAAACCAAATTGATGATTGGAAATCAAGCCTTAATTCTTAACAATCACTTTCGCCCCAGAAACCACAGTCAATCTGAACCACGCTGGCCACTGCTCAGACGCCATGACCGAAGACTACTGCGCAGTTTGGTTAAAGGTGACTCGGCATTTTGGTGCGGGCGCGCGAAATTATAATTTGAAAATAAATAGCGACGTTTACATTTCGGGTTTTGAAACTTTTGCACCTTCGGCAGAAAATTAAAAAAATATAAAAGGTTAAAAATGTGTTTTATATTTATATTTCATTTCGGCAAATATATGGTCAGCAGATCCGTAAACCAAGTTATAAAATAACTAAGGCCTAAGATGGGTTCTCTGCAATAATAATAATAATACGAGTTCCCTTATAAGGACCTTCGATACAGGAGGAGGTCATGAGGGCCATGAAGGCCTGAACTATTGGGTGGTCGCTCGACTACCCTTCGTCTCAGGTTTTCCATCTGTCTGTTTGTCTGTCTGTTTGTTTGTATGTAATGGACAGCTCTGAAGGCCAGAGAAGTCAACCAATTTTGATGAAACTTGACTGGTAGGTTCATACCAGGATCTAGTCGTATGCTTTTGAGTACCGTTGCTATGGACGCCACCGTTGCCAAGCAACAGGACTTTGAAATTTTTTTCGAAAATCCGAAAAAAAAAAAAAAAAAAAATCGCCTTCCGCGCTTTTATGCGCACTATAATCAACCTCTTTGTCAAAAATTTTCAGCTCGATCCGTCAAAAAAACTGTATGACTCGTATGCAATTATATTACTATATGCTTTCACACCAACATTTGCATTGGGATTCCCTAACGTAGTGTCCGGGAATCGAACACAAATGATGAATGGACAGTTGCTCGTCATGTTCCTATATGGAACAACAAACGGCAAAAATGCCATCTGATGTGTTCTCTTATCTACATATTTCAAATTCGCCTTAGTCTAGCGACCACCCATATCGCCTACCGGCTTGTTACCAACTTATGATGTCTTTGGTGTGAGGAATTGACTGAATTATATTTTCTTCTTCGCTCTTCTTTCAAGAATCAGCACATTTATAGGGAAACTGAAGTCATATTTTGAAATCCGAGAGAAACCAGATCTGATCAGAATGAAATATTTCCCTTGAAAATTCACCATTATGCATCATATTTAATCTTTGAATTCATTGATTTAATTATGAAAAGTAATTGCTGTTTTTTTTTGTTTTTTTTTTATTCCTTACATGATCTAAGGCTTATAGTGGAGCTGCCACACAAAATAGACATACAGACGAACATACGCAAGCAACACAAGACAAGACTGTTATATGAGACAAACACAGCCACTGAGCTTAGAGGAAGTTCCATCACTTCCCAGGGTACTCTTGGTACCAGGGACGTCACAATAATGGTACTACTGTCTCACCACACTCAAGGCAGCGTTTCCTGAGGAGTAATTTCTTTCTCCCCATGGATGCCAACCTATGGGGATTGTCTGTGCTCTGAAGCTTTTAACTGCTGAGCACCCAGCAAGAAAGCAGCACGTACCATATTTAACATCTTTAAGCATGGTGTTGGCGCAGTGGTTAGGGCAGCGGCTTGGGATCCAAGAGGTCCTGAGTTCAAGCCCCGTTGGGCCACTAAATTAATACACCAGGAGGTTGACTCAGCCTGTCATCCTTCCGAGGTCGGCAAAATGAGTACCAGTATACTGGGCCGGTGTATACCCCGGTTAAAATAGGTGTACCATATCCCTGTGTCGTAAGAGGCGACCAGGGTTGCGTCAGGAAGGGCATCCGGCGTAAAACATGTGCCAAATCACTATGCGGATCATACGGATGATCCGCTGTGGCGACCCCTAACGGGAGCAGCCAAAAGAAGAAGAAGAAGACCATATTTAACATCTTTGGTACGACTCGGTCGACCAATCCTGTCATGAAAAAAACCAGGAATGGTACATGCTGAAACCATTACAGAATCAGAGTGGATGCTCCAACCATTACACCACCGAGTCTGTTTTTATATTTGCTTTGTACTACTGGCAGCCCCATTCTTACACATCTAATGTAAAAGCAAGACGTGCATCCCTTTATAACGATAACTTTTGACACAAAGTTAAAAAAATGCATCCACTAGGAATTCAGTCAGGGTATGGCCTACTCTTTCATGTACTTTTGTCACAAGTATCTAACTTGTACAGATGCGATGAGGACAACTTCGATACATATATCTCCATGATGGGAGTGGCACCGTCTTCCGAGATGCAGCGGCCTCTGCCGTCACTGCCATAAAACAGCAGAATTATTCTGATGGACTCAAAACAATTACATGACCAAACAACTCAGAAGGGAGGAAGCTTTCCTGCCACCCTTCAATCAATTCCAGGTAGCTTAATGCCATGGAGGTCAGCTCCCATTCAAGTTTACTCATCGGGCTGGGCCTTTGCTAACTTAGGTGTTTGGGCGTTCTCCAGCAGATGAATCAGAGGCGAATGGAAATGATGAGGTTTCACCTTGAGTGCTCGTGATGGCAATAAACTTACAGAAGCAGAAGCTCTGTGTCAGAATACTCTGAATACTGGTGTTTATATTGAATAGTCAAAAGTTGTGTGTGAAGCACATCGTGTGCAGTATTGATTTCAAGATCTGATGAGATTCTCATGAGAATTTTGCCAAATCATGAGAAATAATTGGAGGTTGTTTTTAAATGCTGAAACCTTGACATTTGTTTCAAAGGATGAAGAAGTAAACTTAAATTGCAGTATTTTTGCTAAGGGTATGTCGGACAGGATGATACAGGAGAAGTGCACTTACCTTTATGGCTGTCTCGTCTGCATTTGTTTCCCAACTCAACTACTGGACTTGTTGATATTTTCATGGCAGGCAGAGTGTTACATCAGAAAGGTTGTTGTCCCTTAGATGGACGTGAAATTCGGTGTCCCGTCCGCTTGTATTAGTTCATGGACATGAAGACCCTTAAAAGTCTTATCGACGACACCCTGAACAATTTCTGCTGACTACTGGGAATTTTTTTTTTTTTTTTCCTCTTTCTCTCTTTCTCTCTTTCTCTCTTTCTCTCTTTCTCTCTTTCTCTCTTTCTCTCTTTCTCTCTTTCTCTCTTTCTCTCTTTCTCTCTTTCTCTCTTTCTCTCTTTCTCTCTTTCTCTCTTTCTCTCTCTCTCTCTCTCTCTCTCTCTCTCTCTCTCTCTCTCTCTCTCTCTCTCTCTCTCTCTCTCTCTCGCAGCCTATGGCTGCTGGTTGCATCATTGGTTGTGACGCAGCTATGCCGCTGATGCAGTGTCCCCCTTACCAGTGCACTGGTGCTCATTTTGCCGACCTCGGAAGGATGACAGTCTGAGTCAACCTCCTGGTGTATTTTAATTCAGCGGCCAACGGGGCTTGAACTCATGACCCTCGGATACCAAGCCACCACCCTAACCACTAAGCACTATGCCAACACCAGGCTTACTACTGCGATGAAGGCAAAGGGAAACCATCCAGTGCAATCCTTCCCATGGGACCTGCATTGTGGGTTAAGGAGAGAGACGGAGAGATATGAGAAGTCGGAGGGGGGGGGCATAAATAGAAGAAGAGAGAGATAGAGAGAGACATGTAGTGTGAGCTCTGTGCAGCCCTGTTTTTGTTCCCTCAAGTCAAAGCTGATGTCCTTTTTATGGAGCATCAGTTTTGAGAAGATCACACAGCAACAAAATCCCAAGCAGGAGTTGAAAGGAGTGGAGTCGTGATCCCACAAGGCTGTTTCCCCACAATCATGCACACATTTTCATAAGTACACTCCTGTCTCACGACATTCAAACTGAATCCATCGTGAACTCGTCTTTCTTTGAGGACAAATTCCAGGATTGTAAACCTGCCAGGCAGCGAGTGTACGATGCAGAACTTTCATGCTTGGGCACCCTTGGGTGTAAACACGTTTATCTTGAATCCACTGCCAAACCTCTGAGAGCATTTGTAAAAGCTGATCACAAAAAAGTGCAGGACCTAATATTGATGGCAATTGATCCATTGCCCTGGAAACGTCAAGGAAAGCTGTTTACAGTGTTATACTTTGGAAACTATAGTTGCTCAACTGAAACCACACCGCATGTCCCAACAAAAGACATGGTGCTTTGAACAAGAACTCTCTTTGGTGGGCCACAGTGCTGTTAGTTATGTGTTCCGCTGGCCTTTCCTGTGTGGCTTGGGCAGTGGTTGAGGGTGGAGGTCTTCGGTTCACGCTAATGAGGCTATCCTCCCCTGAGTGACTCCTTGTGGAACAGGCAGTTGGCTTTTAGATATATCACAGCTGTCTGTGCCAAGTTTCACCACTTGTGAATGTGTTTTTCTACAAGTATAATAATCATGTGTGTTTTTTTTTTTACATACTGGTACAAGATGTAGATACATGAAGCTTGAAACATTGTGTGTGAGCAAAGGAAATATCCTAAGTGTTTCTGTATAACCTTTGGCCAATGTCATGTCTCAGAACTGTGGTTGATAGCTAAGCTGGAACAGCTCAAACCACCGAGAAATGGTTTCTTTTTCTCTTTCGAACCCTCACCATCTCTTGAGGATGGGTTTAATGCATGGGGGATGCGAGGTAGAACGTGTGATGATTACAAGGCCCCTACAGATCGTACAATCAGCATTTTGTTCTATTTTCCGGAGAATATTTTTTCATCCACTTTGGGGGCATTTTGCATCCCCCCGGGCCCTGGGCTAATGCTGCTGTGTGGGCCTATCACTTTCAAGAGAAGAGTTTCCCCTTTGCCTGTTGATTAGATGTCTGGCTTACAGAGCCAGAGGAAGTAAAGAAACAAAAGTGAGTGAAAAATATTTTGACATATGATGCAAAATCCAACAGAGTCCACCTTGGCCTTTATCACATGTGCTTCTGATATTACGTTTCACATCATGTATGGGTTGATGCCGAGAGCAAACGGCTATAGCTTTGGGTGTGTGCTCACAGAACTTTCCCGCATAGTGCCATTTAAGCTCCAATTCTGAAAACCAACCTCAATGACCACTCAAGTCAAAATCTTAATGAACCCTGATTCGAAAATGATAACTGCATCATTGAGTCATCTCTGGTGACTCAACAGCTTGGAAATGATGTCCAAATAGCCTTGTTCGTTTGAGGTCGTATTGGATCGTGCGACGTTTTACACTCGCTGTAGTCCCGTGGAGACTTTGGAAACTTTTTATATTAATTTCCATTCTGCATATGGAATATAAACTGGGCTGGCAGGATGGCCCCTGAGGTATGCACACTCACCTGTAAGCTGTCTGGCCTGGTTTCAAATCCTGACCCAACTATATAAATGGTCATCCAGGTGTTTCACAGGCAGGGTGATTCATCAATGTGTGTGCCGTCCCTTGGATGGACTTTCAACTGAATCCTGTCTGTCGGCATTATTTGGTGTACTTCGCAAAGAGTAGGCAAACTGTTAGCCCTTGGCCAAATTCCTGCCCTAACTAGTTTGTCAAGCATCAGGCTTGGGCAGCCGGTTTGTGAAAGACTTGTGCCAGTTAAGATAAACGCCTCTCCTTCCTTCGGAGCGAATGTCCAACCAAAACGCGTACAGGCTTTGTTGTCGTTTCAGCATTAATCATCACACTTTAGGATGACGATGCAACATCGGTTCCAAAATGGGCGAGACCCAGAAAAGTGGGCGCATGTATGTATGTGCATATCAATCGTGCATGCCTACATCACTCTTCGAACAGGGCTGACAACACTAATATATAATGGCATGACTACTTTTCTTCTCTTGCTGATCGCCATACTGCATGTAACTGTGTCCATAACTTTATACTAGATTGGAGTCAAGGAAATATTTAACAATTAAAGAGAGCCACCCAATACAAGTGGTTGTGGAGGTAGATAAATGCTATGATCAATTGAAAATGGAATACAAATACTGTAAACCAAATGGTTTGTTACGGTAACTGTTCCGCATGATAAATGAACTCAGTCCATTCATAAAGTAGTCTTTATGATGACAAAAACCAGGACTGGTAATAAGACTTTTGCACGCAAAAGAAAACAAAGCAAACACATGACTAAGGCCATCATTGGGTAGACTGCCCTCGGGCCCAGGGGGATTATTACGGAAGCCATCGCCTTTACGCATTACTTCAAAAGTCCAAATGGTAATCGTTAAACTGCCTGGGTGGGCGATGTTGACGAGTTGAGTGTCTGAGCTGCAGCAAGGTCTATCTTCTCCAACCTACAAGATTCTGTTAGTGCCTGAGCCTGGTCAGCATATGTAGGTTGGGCCATGGTGGTGTCAGCTGAAATTGGATGAGAGGTACGTTTGGTCAACTCATCCATGTTGATGGGTGCTGATAGTTGACAAGGATTATGGGTGGGTCTGGAGGTCGAGGTGGTTGTTGGTGGCACAGGCCATCATCATCAGAGGAATCATCACCTCTCCTCTTCTGTGGGTATGGACAAACACTGCCTGAGAAAGGCGGTACCATGCAGCATTCAGACTTCTTAACGTGATAGGAAGTGCTCTTGAGTTGAGAACCAGTAAACTTGCAGATATTGTACCATGACGCATTCACCAGAACAACCAGGTAACAATTACGGGCTCAAGACTTGTTTCGGTCAGTGTGGAGATAGACTAAATCACCAACCTCTAGTTGTGTGGGTTGAGGAGCCTTACCAACAGGGGCCTTCGACCTCTCACTGTCATGCTGGTTTGAAGTGCATTGATCCCGTTGTTCTATAATCAATCATTGGTCGGTCAGAGGTAACTGATTGTTGGTAAATTGATCTTGCTGATTCCACATCTCACGTGCAGATAAGCCCCTTCTATGGATGTGGCAGTTTAAATGAGCAGCAGCAACGGAAGGTGACATTGTGTAACAGTGCCACATGAAGAATCCTGACATAAGAGCTTGCCTTCCAATTCTTAAATAGGCTTGTCAGCAACCAGATTTTTGTTATGGTTCCTCACACATCCAATTTCCAAGTTCATCCTCTTGGAGAAGATCATCGTCCACAAGGGAGACAAATTCTGAATCAGGGTCAGTCCGAATAACTGCGGCAGGTCCATGCAGAGGTCGAAGATCAAGACACAGTGTAACTAAAGCATCACACAGTGCTGTGACGTTCATTGTTCAAACAGGCTACAATATAACATGTGATGCACACTAAAGGACAAGTTGTCAATCACGTTTCATGGTGTCCACTGCAAATGACACGCTAACGGGCTCTGGTGAGTCAGACATGGTCTGCTCAATAATGGTGTGTGGACTCTTGTTGAGTGAGGCACATTGGTGACATCCAGTAGAGATATGTTGATCGACCTGTGCATGTCAAGGGCATAGAAATACTGGTGAACAGCCAGTTTATACTGGTGATGTGAGGGCTGATCCAGATGTATGTGTATGGTGGTCAAAAGACAATCGAGGACCTGGCGAGGAACGACGATACACTCGCATGTGGGAATGAATGGGTCGTTACGACGGACAGCTGGTAAACCATCCCTGACGATTGTCGCAGCATTGAGGTAACATTTCACGTCCTTGATGTTGGTAAGCTTCTTCTACGGCTAGGTCCCTTGGACGAGATGAGCATGAGTGTGGCGCATGAGGTCACTCTGGCTGTATGGAGAGCCAAGCTGCTCTACTGGTGAATGGAGAGTTTCATATTGGCCACGACAATATCACAAATAGATGATTCCCTAACAACAGGGATGTCACCGAATAAATGACACATTAATTTTTCCAAGGTTTCCGAACCGGGCATGCACATGGTGGATCTTGTTTTTACACATACGCCATGGATAAGGGTTGCAACACTGCAGTATTTCAGGGATTCCCATGAAATCCGTGGTCATAATATCCGTGATTCCCGTGAAATCTGTGGTAATGATGAGATCCGTGGTAATAATATACTTCCATTGTGTGATTAGGTTCCAGGTGGAATCCATGAGGTATGAGCGATGGTTGAAGTTTGCCACAACACCCGATATCAGTGAACACAGTCACCATTCGGTTTTTTTTAACCAAGAAGGATGGGTTATGGTTTTTCATGGTGATCTGTACATCTCGGGGCATGCAAAGACCCCCATTTCCTCAAGATCATTGAATTGCTGTTGGAGTTCAACAAGCTTATCATGAGAATATAGAGGAACGTGGCATTTACACGGTGGGGGTTGAACTGAACCCATGTGAACAAGCATCTGAAAAGGGCCAGAGGCACCATTATAGCCTTTAGTCTCCGGATCAAATATGTCATCAAATTCCTCAAGAAGGGTTTGGAGCTTGGTCCTGATGTCTGGGGCGATAATGTTGTGTCGGTCTAGTTGAACGGAATCATGTCTGACATCTGACTTTGAGGACCTTTGTGTTGTCTCAGGCAAGGCTGTCCTCTGGATTTTTCCGATGGGGACAAACACAGGGCAAACTTGGCAGAAATGTTCATTTTGTTTGAGTTGTTGTGGAATGTTGATCACATTCGGAATCCGTATTGTTCTCGAGATGATGGGAATGACCTGACACTGGGGCCAAGTTCTCCAAGGCATTTCCATAGTCATAACGGGTGTCTGTACACGACTCAAGTGTGGATCTGTTGTTTGAAGAATAGAGCTCATGCAGGAATTCTCGCTCGAGGTAGTCTCCCAGCCATCCTGTTTTTGAGTTGGATGGAGCCCACAAAATGAGAATTATCTTACATTATGTTGATTGGAAGGCCTTTCCACAAATCTGTTCTTGCAACTCATCACTGAGAGTCACCTGGTGTTTAGCAGGTCAAACACCAATGTCATTGTACTCCATGAAAGGCATTCTCCCTAATATGTCCACATCAAAATTTTCTGCGACCAGACCCTCAAATCCGAACTCTCTATTGTCACGGACAAATATGAAACGTGTTTCCCCAATAACTTTTAGTCAGCCTGGTGAGCAAACTGGGAGCTTTTTTCATTGGAACACCAGAGCTTTTGGCTGCAGACCCACTTAGCATATTACCAGTCACTCCACCATTGATTCTGTTTGCCACCATGTCAGTGAGATACAATAACATCAGGTAATACGGGCAGTTTGATGACTGTAAAACGTGTCGAAATATGGTGACTGACAAACCTCAATTTGGAGGGCAGTGGCAGAATTTTCACCATTGTTGGAGTAAAAGTTATTGTTGTCACCAGCATCGTCTTCATCATTGTTATTGTTAAAATTCCAAGTGACTTATCGACCTTTGGCCATATACTTGCGATTTGGGTCTGGCAGGAAGCTGCACTCACCAAGAAAATGACAATCAGCATGCCCAGCCTGCTTACACAAAGGACACAGTTTCGAAAATCTTGGTTCTCAAGGCTTTCCTGGGAAGTTGACAGGGCATGGGGAAAGTGGCTGTTGTCAACTATGTCCTATGTCCACTAAAGCGAGATATGGCAGTACACATAATTTCAGCATCCTTTGAATTACGGACCTCTTCTAACAGGGACGCCAAGACTTGAGATATCTCAGGTTTGATCGATACCAGAGTATGCCTGGTATTTGGCTTAATGTTTAGTGCGGTGGGCTTTGGATCCTCGGGTCCTGAGTTCAAATTCCGCTCTGCCATTGAATTAACATCAGGTGGGGTTGACTCAGCCTGTCATCCTTCTGAGGTCGACAAAATGAGTGCCAGCTTGCTGGTATCCTATGTCGGAGTGGCGACTTGTCCTGGATTGTTCCCAATAGCCAAGGAGACTGCTCAGGCCGCACCAACACTGCACCGAGTATGGTCCCAATGGGGATGGATGAATGGGGTTGACTCAGCCTGTCATCCTTCTGATGTCGGCAAAATGAGTACCAGCTTGCTGGGATGATAGAGTCATTCAAGTGTCCTGCATTGGAGTGGCGACCCGTCCAGGATTGTGCCCAATAGCCGAGGAGACTGCTTTGGCAACATTGACGCTCTGTACAAAGTATGGTCCTGATGAATGGATGGATGCCAGAGTGTGGGAACGAAGCTCCGTACCATATCGTTGTGTAACAAACGAAGCCATGTGAGTACAATCAAATTCTTGAGAGAAGGTAAAAGCTCTTTGCCTTCAGCTGGTACCACTCCATGATGGGTGATACTGCTGTCACAGTGCAGCAGATCGTCTTCATTAAAAGCCATTTAAGTGCTGGTAAAGGTCTTCAGGATGCTTGTCTGGCTTGAGGCGAATGTCAGAAAAGTCAATGAGGTGAGCTCCTGTGGATTGGAATCCATAGTGGGGCATATGACCTGCCAAATCGTGACTTGAGCAATCACGGGACAATAATTGGCCATTTGGCCCGGCATTAATTCCAGCATGTTTACTTTCTGCTGGGCTATATTGGCATCCCACTTCCTGGATTTCTTCCCGAGAATCAATAAATCCCATGAGGGGGACAGGTCTGGTCTTTCCACGTGATTGAGTACGATCAACAAGAAACGGGGCAAAGTTGGCATCCAGTGACAGTGCAAGTTCTGGCAACAATTTTCCAAAGAATTTGCAGTTTCAATCTCTGTAAGATACCATTGTCTTCGTGCCCAATGTGTATTTGCCATTTTGTACAATGCGTGCTGATGAAATGACAAAGCTCGTGCTATCCAGATAGTATTATTCTTGCTGGAAGGATTATTTTATCGTTCGTTCTCTGTCGATTGTTAAACCAGCGGGCGATTGAGTTCGAAGACACATGCCAGTAAGGGTAAACACCTCTCCTTCCTTTTGGGAAGGAGAGGTGTTTACCGTTTAGGCGTTGGGCCAAAAACTTCCCCCGATCGACTCGAGCATCATTACGTATTTCTTCTTTTAAAATCGATTGTAATATTTATTGTGATCCTTACATCACGTAGTGTGACAGTAACGTGACAGAACAAATTTTGGGGTAAGGGGAATGTAATTATACAAAAATCAAAGAAAGACCTTCACACAGAAACAACTCTTATATAAATACAGTACACGTATATCTTGGAGGACTGTGATCCTCCTCTTCTTCCTCCTCCTCCTCCTCGTTTGATTTGATGGCCCCAATTATTCTCACATTGTGGAGTCAGTTGGAGGGGATGGTTCATACCGAAGCCTTCCCTAAACTAGCTGTTCAGGAATCGAACCCACACTATAAACAGCTAAATGGCAAGTGTACTTCCACACCATCCTGCAATGAATAAAGCCCTGAAAGTAAATGATGCATCTTTTTATTTGTATTGTTGTGGTTGAGGAAATTCGCAAACCACCATTCAGGTCCCGTAGGTGAGATATCTCTGTAAGTACATGTGTAGTTAGCCCCAAACCCGTTGTTTAGAGGGAATAAATGTGATTCATTCGGGCTGCGACCCTTTAAGATAGCCGTTTTTCTGTTCTATCTTTATTTTGAGCCAACCACGTCTCAACCGCCATCACACAACAACCACCAACCGCAACGCCGCTTCACAACAACAACAACGCCAACAGCCACGACCTTTACCTTCACAACTCGCTCTCGCAAACATCGCATCACCACCATTCCAAGCGTCACCGTGGCCAGGGACCGCCACTTTAGACCCTCCACCACCTTCACCTCTCCTCCTTCTGCCGCCATTCCCGCACCGCTTGTGGGCGCCGAGCGTCAGGCTGTCCTGGCCTCGTACAGGGCGCGCGCTGAGCCGCGGGTACAAAGAGCGGCCTTTCCGAGGGGAAGTCGGATCAGGAATGATACACGCCCACTTCTGTTCCGTCCTATCAGCGAGCCCGGGGCGATTTGGCCCCGCCTCCAGGCGCGTCGGAGTAGAATCGATATATGCAAATTCGAGGATCAGGGGAGGTTCACGCCCACTTTTCCTCCGTCCAATGGGCGAGCGTGGCTCCGCCTCTGAGCTCATCCTGATCCGGAAATTTGCATATGGGTTCTCCTGCCGTACTATAAAGCGCCGAGCGCGGGGCGAATTCAGTCAGTTTTGGGTCGGAAGCAGTTCGAGGCGGTCGCAGTTTTTGGGCTCGGGCGAGTTGGAGACGTGTGGCAGCGGCAGAGAGTTTTGGGCTCGGGCGAGTTGGAGAGGTGTGGCAGCAGGAGAGTTTTTGGGCTCGGGCGAGTTGGAGAGGTGTGGCGGCGGCGGAGTGCGGCAGCAGCAGTCAAGATGGGTCTGGAGGAGAGTCGGAGTCTGTCGGGGTTCGGAGTCTGTCGGGGAGCTGCAGAGAGGGGAAGCCGGGAGCGCGGTCGAGGTCGCAGTGGAGTCGCTCGTCGCGGGACCCAAACAAGCCAGCTATCCTCTTTCCCCAGAGCATCAACAATTCCCCCCGTTCCCCCCCCCCGCGCTGAGATAGTGCGGAAAGGGGGCCCCGTTCCCACCCCATTCCAAGCAGTGCCAACGAAACCCGCGGAGGAGCGCGGAGCCGGGGCACCGCCGCGGCATTTTGCGGCTCATCACAAGGCGGGTAGGCTCCGCCCGGTCTCGCACCCACAGACCACGTCTGCCCCCTTGTCGTTGAGGGTGGCCCTTTTCTTTTTCTTATGAGTATATGTGTTGTCGGCGCCGTCTGTAAAGTAAAACTGTGTAAGTGTTGCCGTGTGCTCGCGTAGTCGGTAGTATCTCTGCATTGTGTTTCTTTTGTTGCAATTGCTTTTGGTGCATAATTGTTGTAATTGTATATGTGTGCTCTCCGTGTGCCGCGGAATAAATGTGCCTCATGTTGAACTGTTTTTTCCCGTTTCGCTTCATCTTTTCTTTAATTGAATCTCCATCTTACTTCACGTGAAGGGTTGGTAGTGGGCTAAATACGCCCGATAATTAATCGGAACCATCGAGGTTGACGATAACACCGCTCGGTTATCCCGATAGTACGGAACGGGTCGCTTAAGTGGCCCGTGTCCGGGGTCGACCTGCGGCGAGGTGCGATCGCCCGGTCTACCCTCCGTGTGGGTACTTAGGTAGGTCGAATTTGGCAAACAACCCTATCCCACGTGGGGGGCCGATTGGCACGATCGTGGTGAGGCTGAAAGGCCCACCCGTGACTAGTTCCCGGCGTTAATCAGAGAGGGTCACGACGGAATTGTCCGTTCGGTGGGCGACATGCCGCGATTCGAGTTACGTGGCCGCTCGCACGCCGGCGGCGGGCGCGAATTCGCAACAGTATTGTCACCTGTGTTTTTCACTTCAACCAGTTTAAAGTGAAAAAAGGTCAAATTTGAAATGCTGTGAATTACCAAAACTGACAAACATGAACATTTTGATTTTCAAAATTCTAATATAGTGTTTCGAGCAATCACGTCAAAAAAGTTGTGGACGGATTCGGATGAAACTTGGCGGACATGTCGGGTGTGTGACAAGGAAGAATTGGTTCAAATTTGGTGACGGTCCGAATCCGGATCCGAGACTTTCTAAGTGATTCTTCAACATTGAGAGATTGGGCTAAACTCGTGTATATATATATATATATATATATATATATATATATATATATATATATATATATATATATATATATATATATATATATATATATATATATATATATATATATATATATATAGCACGATATCTCAAAAAGTTGTGGACGGATTCGGATGAAACTTGGTGGACCCGTTAGGTGTGTGGCAAGGAAGAAGTGATTTGATTTTGGTGAAGATCCGAATCCGGAATGGAAATAAGAATTATTTAATTTTTATTTTTAAAGTGATTTTTCACCAAATTGAGAGATTCGGCCAAAAACGATAGATGTCATGATATTTCAAAAATGTATTGGGCTCGATATGTTCACGTGCATCAGGCAATACATGGTGGTGGTATGCACTCTACCGAGTGCCCTTCTCGTTTGTCTGTCTGTCTGTCTGTCTGTCTGTCTGTCTGTCTGTGTGCAGGATATCTCAAAAAGTTGTGGACAGATCCAGATGAAATTTGGTGGGCAGGTTGGGTGTGTGACATTGATGAACTGTTGAGATTTTGGTGAAGATCCGAATGCGCATCCGAATCCGATAATTTTTAAAGTGATTCTTCACCATTGAGAGATCGGGCCAAAAATGATATATAGAATCATATTTCAAAAACGTATTTGGCCCGATATGTTCTCGTGGATCAGGAATTACGCGGCTGAGGTAGGCGCTCTCCCGAGTGCCCTTCCAATTTACATATTTATGGGATGTATATAAAGTAATTTGCTTGTTACGTTCTATTCAGGGTGTCTACGAGACCGAATTTCCATGATTTGAGCTTACCAAAATGAGTTGTGTAACCACACACCCATAACGAAGCCGTGTGATTTTGGCATGATGTTGATGTAGAAATGTCACACCAGAGGCAAATTTGACATTGGTTGACACAGCCCGGGAGAGGCTTATAAATTCAGGAGAGTGGACCTTTTTATTGGCTGATCATGTAAATAGGTAGGTGTATTTGATGATCCTTCTGGAGCAACAGAGTCAGAATATGAGATTTGTCAGGACTGAAAGACATGCTACATTTGTCAGATGAATATCTAATCAGTTTCAGATCTGCAGAGGAGTGAAACTGCTATGGTCTGCCTGTCCGTGGGATGGGATATTGAATGACAAAAGGTGAAGTAATCTCCAAAAGGGAAGAGAGGATTTACCAGAGCATCGGAGAAGCATTAATGGAGATGAAGAACAAGACTGGGGCCAATACGCTGCTTTGGGGAACTCCATCCACCACTGGGAGAAAAGAGAAGAGGGTTCCATTGATAGCAATGTGTTGACTGAGCGAGTAGAGGAAGTCACAAAGGAAGGTATGAAGGCAGCCTTGTATGCCACAGGCAGTGAGCTTTGTAAGTGGAGCAGGATGCCAAGCTGTATCAAATGTCTGAGATTTGTCCAGGGAGGAAATATTCCTGACCTCTTGTTAGAAATTTAGGGTTTCCAAGCTTTACTGAGAGATAAGCAGCAGTGTGTCCTGAGTTGACTGACCGGGAGGGGATGAAAACCGATAGTCCAAGATCAGACTGTTGGGAAAGTGCAAAGACGATGCCAGCAGCAATGATGGATGTCATGACTTTTTTTTTTTTTTAGAATTGGAAGTAAGCTTACAGGTCCGTAGTTGAGGGGATGTGTTTTTGTATACTTCTTTTGAGCGGGAGGGATGTTGCCTAACCTCCTTGCAGACAGATGGGAGGCATGAAAAGAGGACAGTCTGAAGAGTGCAGACAGAGAAGAGGCAAGACCTGAGAAGCAGAATTTCAGAAAATGAGCACTGATACCATGTGGGACCATTGTCGATAGAGGTTTGAGCCTGGACCGAACTTTGTCTCCCTTATTGGATGTGTAAGACAGAGACCAGTATTCAGTCACTCTGAGGGGTAAGGTGGGGGTCGAGTGCATGGATGCATGAAATGTTAGGCAAAAACAAAACACTGTGAATATGTTTTAGAGGTTGATCCCAATCTACATTGTTGGTTTAAGGTAAAAATGTGATACCATTATGATGTCGTGTCGTCCTTTTGTCAGAGTTAAGCTAAATACTCCTCACTGTAAGGTCTCAGTGACCATTAATATGACCGATAATTTTTAAAGTAATTAAATAAATGTTGTCCAAACCAATGTGGATACTGCATTTATTGTATTCATAGACGTGCCAGCAGAGGAAATGCAAACATTGATATTTAATATAGAGCTTTCCACGTGGCTGGCACAAGTGAAGTTGTTTTTTTTTTGAACATGCGGATATACGCGCCAAGGACAGGTGATGGTGGAGGGCTTTAGATAATGAAAGGTATAGACAAAATAAGTGCAGGATAGTTTTTCAACAGAACTGACAGTGGCAGGCTCAGGGGACAAAGCATTTGAGTAAAGAAGAGGAAAGTTCGAATGACAGGAAAGTAAAGCCAGGGACGTTCACTCAGAGAGTAGTTAATACATGGAATTTGTGTACATATATGTTATACACACCTATATATAATATACTGTATATTGTTGCGGTGATGAGTACCGAGACACCAGCTTGTCACTCAGGGGGATTAATCCCCAGTTGTCCACGGTAGAGCCGGACCTGGGGCCACCGCTCCCAATTAACGTTGTGGTATGGTGGGTTGTTTTAAAACCATGAACGCCACCCAGTCAACCACGAGCGGTGTCCGCCGTCTAATTATTCCATTTAACTGGAGATTACATGGTTACCTGAGTGGGGAGCGCGCCCTCGGCAAAACACCAATGTTATCTGATTAGATTTTAATTAGGTTCGGCCGAGCGTTTTAACATCTAGTGCGTGCCGACGATTTTTGGTCAAATCTGTGGTAATTCCCTCCCAGTCTATCTCGGTTCGGACAATGGAAGGAAAGGACAAACACGGACAGGTTGGAAATCGACAAATAATTTATAAATAATAAAATTAACTAATAAAAGAACCTTTTATTTGCTGAGGTAAATAAAGAATGAATTTCAAAGCAAAATCAATCAAAATGCCAGGAAAGATACAAAGAGCAGATGCTTATCGGGGGTTGACTTACTTACAGCTAAACGCAGACAAGGGTACCCAGCAGATAATTCAGGGGGAGGGGAGGGGGAGAATCGTCTCGCTCACCAGAAAGTCGTCCGTGAATTGAAAACATCCTGAAAATGCGTGCGTGCGTGTCTCGTCTGTCGCCAGCACCCAGCATTGCCGTGCACCCTCTTGTGTGGCAGCCTTGAATGCCAGTCGACGTCTGGAGGACACCGAGATCGTCCGTCGTGGGTTTAGACCCTGGTGTTGTTGGTGATCGACCCGTGCCTCACTTGTTGGCGGCACTGCCCACACCCAGACGCGCACCACATGCTCGCTTGCCAAAGCACTGGAAGGGCGAATTATCTCTTCGGCGCTGGTCAAACACCCGCTTCTCTCGCCCTTTGCTTTTTCCTCTCTCCTTTCGCTTTTTCTCTCCTCACAACGTCCC
>NC_140961.1:95556784-95604284 GCF_056783735.1 Eptatretus burgeri
GGCACACGGGGGGGGGGGGGGGACACCGGAGACGTGGTAGACACCGGGGACATTTCAAACTCGGTGCAATTGTATTCAGCGCATGCACTGTAGAAATGGTATACCTGCAAAGGGCACTTATTGGAGCTTACAAGACTGGAAGCTGCTCTGTGTGAGTAAGTGGTGAGTGAATGTGAAGGCCGAGGATATTACTGTACACTACTGCAGATTTTAATATGGAATAGGCAAAGCCTGGAAGCGAACGTAGAATTCTTTTTACATTCGCTTCTGACTTTACCTATAACTTGTTGACAACTGCATACGCAATTTCCGGTTACTTCGGCCTGGATTCGGGATCAGCGATCAAATAACGTAAATCACGATAAATTATTTTTTGATGATGCGCGAGATATCTTTATTAAAATCAGTGGAGGAAATATACACCATGTCTGATATTATTTGGGTCTTTCATGTCTCCGACGATGCCTTTATCTCCCGGCATACATCATTCCCCATGACAAAAACCGGAAACAAAAAAAAAACCAGAAAAAAAAAAACGGAAGCAAAAGGGTCATAGCCAACGACACGGATTCACAATTGCCATGGTATTGTGTTGTTTTTGTTGTTTCCTATTCTCTCATGTGCACGCGTTAAGTAATATTCACAAGATAGAAATAAAACCCAATCGTATTTATACACCGCAGAGCGTTTAAAAACAACCGGAAGCAAAAGGTCATATCCAACGACACAGATTCCAAATAGCCAGGGGGATTGTGTTGTGTTGTTGTTGTTTCCTATTCTCTCACGTGCACGCGTTAAGCATAAAGCTTTCTGCATTCGCTATAAACACTACACTTCGGCTACACTAAATTTAGAATTTTTTTTTTCTTTCTGCTTGTAATAACCCTAACCGGAAAACACCAAACACATTGTACAGCTGCACAAAAATATTTATTTATTTATTTTAACTTTTTTGTTAAAAAATAAGATAGAAACACACACATTAGCCTCGGCCCGAGGCCTATACAGGGTCAGGATCATCAATATCACTGTCTTCCACCTCCACATCTTGTCCCACTGTCCCACATCCAAGATAGATGGATGACGCGTTCATTTTACCTTTGTGCTGTTCATGACGGCCATGTGTGTTTTTAGCGGCTGCTTACAATCTCTCACATTGATTATAGAAAGGTGAAGAAATAACGTTTGGATTTTATAAATAATCATTGCATCGATGTTATCTATCTATAATTCCAGCAATCTCTGTGTTTGTGTGTCTGTCTGTCTGTCTGTCTGTCTGTCTGTCTGTCTGTCTGTCTGTCTGTCTGTCTGTCTGTCTGTCTGTCTGTCTGTCTGTCTGTCTGTCTGTCTGTCTGTCTGTCTTTCCGTCTGTTTGTTTGTCTGCGACCGCCGTTTCTCGCCAACCGCCGGTCCTATCTGATTGAAACTTGCCAAGAATATTGCCGGGGTCCCGCAGATGTGCCTTTTCGAGGTTTGATGTCAATCGGACAAGCGGTTCCCAAGTTACGACCATTTATCTGTCAACCAATGACAAGACACGGTGCTATGACATCACGAATGACGTCACAATTAATGTTTATTTACTTTTTTATTTATTTTATTTTTTATTATTTTTTTTGCACGATTGACGGTCCGATCTGATTGAAACTTGCCAGGAATATTGCTGGGGACCTGCGGATGTGCCTTTTCAAGGTTTGATATTAATCGGATAAGCGGTTCCCAAGCTACAGCCATTTATCTGTCAACCAATGACAAAACACGGTGCTATGACATCACGAATGATGTCACAATTAATGTTTATTTTTGTTTTTTTTTGCATGTTTGACGGTCCAATCTGATTGAAACTTGCCAGGAATATTGCTGGGGACCCTTGGATGTGCCTTTTCGAGGTTTAATATTAATCGGACGAGCGGTTCCCAAGTTACGGCCATTTATCTGTGGACCAATATCTGCGAGAGAGGGGGCGGGAGAGGGGGGGATGAGAGTGGGGGCGAGAGAGGAGGGGAGAGAGGAGGGGCAAGAGAGGGGGCGAGAGAGGGGGATGAGAGTGGGGGGCGAGAGAGGGCTGCACATACTGGCACTCACCTATGGGCACTCACCTACGGGCCTGCACCTACGGGCCCGCACTAGTAATTTACAAATGAAGAAACGAGCACCTGTCAGTTGTGTGATATATTTTCGGAACAGTGCGAATGTTTTAACAACATAAAAAGCTTTACCAAAAATTAATTTGTGTTTTAATTTCGACTGTAACAACAACGATTTATTCGCGGAATTCTTTAATTCAAAAGTAATTAACTTGCGAGAAGGTAAACGTGCAAAAAACGGGTCAAATAGGGTGAAAATCAGGGTGTTTTAGGATGTGAGGTCAACATTGGGTTCGTTTGAACGCTGATTTCCTAGAATCCCGGTTTAGCGTGAGCCCGCTTTTTTCGCGATGACATTTTATGGACCTCAACGATCGCGTTATAACGGGGCCACACTGTAGTTGTTTATTATCATTATCAAGTATTATGTACTGTACATAATTGTATGTGCTATACTGTACTTTTATATGATTGGCAGCGCTACGACATCACGAGGCGATTGGAATTTTTCAGCTCCATTATAATCTTATGGGACCACCGTCGTACATGCGATCCGTCGTTGACCGAAACGTTGTAAAGTGGCGCATGACTGTGTGTGTGTGTGTGTGTGTGTGTGTGTGTGTGTGTGTGTGTGTGTGTGTGTGTGTGTGTGTGTGTGTGTGTGTGTGTGTGTGTGTGTGTGTGTGTGTGTGTGTGTGTGTGTGTGTGTGTGTGTGTGTGTGTGTGTGTGTGTGTGTGTGCGGGCTAGTGAGAATCAGGAGAGATCTGGCCACATCTTTCACCATCAGAAATCGGCTACGTCAAGGCTATGTCATCATTCCCAATCTCTTCAACCATTTCTTCACAAGGGTCATGACATAGGCCTTATCTGAAGCTGCAGTAGGTGTTGCCTTGCAGTTTATAATCAATGGGATGCTGTTTGATGCTTGTCGCTCCCATAAGTCACTTAGGTTGTTGTTCAAGGACGTGCATTGTGCTGATTATGCTGCTCCGTTTGCACACAGTGAGGCTGAGCTGCAGAAGATCATTGACAGCTGATTGACATACTGTCAGCTTGGGGACTTATTCTCAGCATACCAAAAACCAATATCATATGCAAGCTTTCTCCTGCAGCCTTCCACTGACACCACCTGTGTTTTCAGTGTACAGTGACAGACTGGAAGTTGTTGAAAAGTTTCATTATCTGGGCACTACTCTCTCCAAATCCTTGTCACTGAACCATGAGACTAATCATCGGATCTCACGAGCCTTCCTTGCCTTTGCTATGTTCTCTAGAAGAACATGGAAGAGCAGGCATCTCAGTACACACCAAGGTCTGAGTTTACCAAGTAGTATTGTTGCCATCTCTTGTCAGGTCAGGTCAGATCAGATCTGTGACCTGCTGCAGGTATCATGTAAACCTGCACTAACCTGTTCCATGGTCGGGTTGTCGGCGACTAAACCGTCTCCCCCACCGGGTTTCCTGGTGAGGAGGGTGTATAGATATGGACACCCAGCAGGATTAAAAACGAAACCTGTCAAAGGGCGGAGGAGCGCCTTGTGAGCCAACGGCCCTCCATATCTAGTGCCCAACTGTGTCTGTGGACGTCGTCCTGCAGTTTGGTTACTTTTTTTTTTGAGGTTGGTGGCAGGATTTGCACTCCAATCACCGTAAAACCCTTCATTCTGCAAAGCACAAGAAAAATGCAAAGAAAATTGAAAACCCACTCTGTGGGAGTACCTCCTGTGCAGCTTATCTTCGCAGGGCAGATGAACGGATGAGTGGGTTGGGGCAAAGCCTTCGGGATCCCTACTCTTTGATGATAGGAGGAAAACCATGGGGTAACCTTCCCGGGTCGGGTTGCGGTAGTGTGTGATATGAAGCGATGGGGACACGCAACCAGATCCCTGAGGTGTCCAGACCCAGGAGACGAGTTCTCTCTGGCATTCCAGATATGTGAGCTCGATGTAAGACTCGCTTCTCGTCTGCCTCAGATTCTTCCTCCTCAGGCCCCCATCGATGAGGAGCTGCTGTTCACCCTCCTCATCCTTCATGGTGACAGGATGGAGAGGGCAGGATGACGCTCGTGGAAGGAGTGCTCTTTTTCCACATAAGCTCGACACCAACTGCTCATTAAACTTTCCTTTCTTTACCCTCACATGTTTTTGTTTCTTCCTTCACGAGCCTTCTTAGTCTTTTAGTCTTCTGCTCATGCGAGCTTGTCCCGTTTGATTCTCCTTTTTTGCCTCCCTCAGCCTTCGACATCTGCTTTCTGCATTTCTCTTCTTCCCTTTCTGCTTTCTGAGTTATCCGCTCAGGAGCGCTCGTCGTCCCTGCTCATGTGAACTTATCCCGAGTGCTTCTCTGCGCCTTTCTGATTCTTCTTCACATCACCTTTCTTCCCCTCCTCCCACAAGCCTTCTCCCCCTCCCATTGGTCCGCAGCTGATGGGGACAGGTGCATGACGTCACTTATGGAAATTGGCCACACCATTCTGAAGGAACTTTCAACGAAGCCTCTGCCTCGCCCTCCACGTGCCAAAAGCCGCAATGACAGCCCCCAGGCCTCATTGAAGGAGTGTTCTTTTTCACCAACCACCAGCTCTCCCAAGGCAGCATGAGGGGAGGGCAAGGGAGCCGGCAGCAAAGGGCCGCATGGGTGGGGGAGCTTGCCAACCACCAGCCCCCCCCTTCATGAAGAACACACCCAGTCGTACTGTTTTGCACTGTACCACGCCCGTGAGAAGGACCACGCCTCGCAGGCCACGTCAAGTACCAAGTGCCACGAACATGTATGCGAGAGCACCTGATTGGTTACCAAGCAATGGGCGGATGGAGGGAACACGGAAAGGAACCTCGCACGACCGAGGGATGACCAAACGGCCGCAGGATTGAAGGTAAGACCGATGGGGTGAAGGAGGCATTTTCGAAAGGATGTTTTAATGGAGAGGAGATTATTGATAGACTGTTGAAATGGGCCGATGGGGGTAATGGAGGGATGATTGAAAGTAACAGAGGGATTGAACAGAACGAAGGTGTGAAGGAGTAAAGATAGAAAGTAACATAAGGGGAGGGGGGAGACATTACATGGGCCAAATACAACCTAGCCAATGCATGCCCCCAAACAACCCTTTGACAAGGGAGCAAGGATGATCTGTGCAAAGACTGATGAGATAACTGATCCTCAGGTCACCTATGTGTCCATGTCTGCTCTCCCCCTGGGATAAGTTTTCAAAAACCATCAAATTATATGTATACATATAATTATATTTACATATACACACACACACACACACACACACACACACACACACACACACACACACACACACACACACACACACACACACACACACACACACACACACACACACACACACACACACACACACACACACACACACACACACACACACACACAACCTTTTGCTTCGATGAGGAGAATATTTAAGGGGGGGCAGTAAGAAGGAGAGGGTGAAGGGAGGGAGGAGGGATGGGGAAGGGTGAGGATGGGTGGGGGAGTGAGGATGGAGAGGGGAACAAGGAGGGGTGTGGCAAGGGAAGGCAGCATGAGGAAAGGGCAAGGGAAGGCAGTTTGAGGGTTGGGAAAGGGAAGGCAGCGTGAGGGGAGCGCAAGGTAAGGTAGTATGAGGGGAGGGACATAACCACCTTCCAGATACGTCTGGAGAGAAACCACCATCCAGACGACAGGTATACTAAGGGGATGTGGGGGGGGGGGAAAGATGGAGGAGAGAGAGGAGCGAGGAGGTAGGCAGCGAGGGGTGGGGGAGCAAATAAGCAATGGGAGCAAGGTGTCAGGGCTGTAAGGATAGGTGGGAAGTGAAGGCAGCATAAAGGTGGGGAGATAACCACCGTCCGGATATCTGCAGAGATAACCACCACCCAGATACGTGTGGAGATAACCACCGTCCGGATATGTGCAGAGATAACCACCACCCAGATACGTGTGGAGAAAACCACTGTCTGGATATGTGCAGAGATAACCAGAATCGGCATAAACACCATCCAGATGACATAATTGGTGATGTCATTGTTCATGTGGTTCGACAGCCAATTTTTTTTGACGTAAAAACCTTCAAAAATCTCCTCCAAAGCAGCGAACAAATCAAGGCAAAATTTTACAAGTATGATTGCCGATTTATGAGGAACAAAAAGTTCTCCACCTATGATCTCAGAGGTCACATGGTTTGGCAGCTTTGATTTTTTGAAGAATAAACCTTTAAAAATACCCTTCTCCAAAACGGCTTGTCAGATTGAGGGCAATCTTCACCCACATATTCCCAAAGTCTTGGGGATACCAGGGTATTCACGAATAATGAATAAGTCACATGGGCTGGCAGCCATATTGGTTTGAACTGAAATCTTTTAAACAAAAAAATTATCTTGAACAGCTTAATCAATTGATGTCAAACATCAAAATTCTGATGTAGTAGTCATATGGAACATATGTTTTAAATTTCAACCTGATCAGATGCATGGTTTGGCAGTCAGAATTATGTTATATTTTGAATCTGGGTTCAGGGATTTTAATCAAACTTGGTACAAGTATATACTGTACCGTATAATGATGTAACTAGAAGGGCTCTTGGTAGAGCGCATACCTCCGTCACGCAATGCTTGATCCACGACAACATATCGGTCCCAATACATTTTTGAAATAACATGCTATATATCGTTTTTGGCCCGATCTTTCAATGGTGAAGAATCTCTTAAAAAATTAAATAATCCTCATATCCAGATCCGGATTCCGATCGTCACCAAAATCGAATAAATTTTGACCTTGCCACACACCCAACATGTCCACTAAGTTTCGTCCGAATCCGTCTCCAACTTTTTGAGATATTCTGCTATATATCGGTTTAGCCCTATCTATCAATGGTGAAGAATCACTTAAAAAATTTGAGTGGCCAAATCCGGATCTTCACCAAAAATTAAGTAGATCGTCCTTCGCACACACCCAACCTGTGCACAAAATTTCATCCAGATCCATACACAACTTTTTGGGATATCCTGCACATAAATAAACAAATGAAATTGCTCGTTGAGCAAGGAATTGCCGGAATAACTTTGTCATACCTCCATGATCTCTGAAAAAACAAAAACCTGGAAATCAATTTGGTTCTTATAAGTCGATAGTGCTGCTGTTTAATGAGTTATAGCACTTAGTTTGGTCATGATCATAACTTGGAAGTCAATCGGACTTGAAATGGCGGTTTTATCGCAATTTGAATTTTTTTACCCGACCCCCTCTGACATTCGACCCCTGACCACTAAGAAGGGTGTTGGTGTGACACCACAATGAGACATATGGTTGGATGCAGAATTGGAAGATGCACATTTTGAATTTGGTTTGAAGTTGATACAACCATTTTAGCGGACGTTATTGCGAAAATAAGAATTTCGGTTTCTTGGTGACCTTGACCTTGACCTTGACCTTTGACCTCGATTCACCAAAAACGACAAGTGTCAAAGTTGGACCATGGCCGACGTCTGTACCCAGTTTGGTCATGATCGCTGAAATGGTGTGGCTGCTACAGGGTAAACAAACAGACAGACAGACAGACAGACAGAATGACACACACAACCGACCAACATAATTACCGAAATCCGAAGGATTCCAGCACTTAACAGACAGAAAGGGGTGAAAACATAACCTCCTTCACCTTCGACAGTGGAGGTAATAATGTAACATCACAACATCGACGAGTGCCCTTCGAGTTTTATTTATGTGTTGACTGCTTTTCATGTTTACAGGTGGTACATGCTTGGGAGCCTCGTTGTTATGCATTTTCTCTTCGTGCTGTTGCTGATGATTCACCAACAAGCGATGAAACCTATCCGATAGCTGAGGGTGTGTGTAGCATTGGGATTTTCATTGGTGTACTATTTGTGAATGTCTTTACAGCTGTGGAAGAACTCTGGGAAGTGTTTGAAACAGAAAAGGGCTTACCTTGGGTAGAGTTTCATGGATGCTTTATGCAGCTTCTTTGGCTGGAAGAGCATGGGAGGAGTATATATATATATATATATATATATATATATATATATATATATATATATATATATATATATATATATATATATATATATATATATATATATATATATATATATATATATATATATATATATATATATATATATATATATATGTATGTGTACATACATATATATATATATATATATATATATATATATATATGTATGTGTACATACATATATATATATATATATATATATATATATATATATATATATGTATGTGTACATACATATATATATATATGTATGTGTACATACATATATATATATATGTATGTGTACATACATATATATATATATATATATATATATATATATATATATATATATATATGTATGTGTACATATGTGTGTGTACATATATATATATATATATATATATATATATATATATATATATATATATATATATATATATATATATATATACACATTATATACATTGTCTGTCGGACCCCGTTATCCATGGACACTGCGTATTTGTGGGTCATAAAGTGTGGCTTGCTTCTACATTTGTGTTTCGTGTAGTCGTGGTTTTTTTGCTTTTTATTTCATTTTTTTTTTAATACACTTCAGGACTGGTCTCCTCTATCCACCTGGGAAATTGGAAATCAGCCAACATCACAGCATTACATAAAAAGGTGCAAAAATGGAACCCCTTAACTGCAGCCCAATTAGCTTACTTTCAATCATCTGCAAGGTCATGGAATTTAACATTGCAGTTGATATAAAATCATTCATTTTCTCCAACAGCCTCATCTCACAATATCAAATTGGATTCAGAGCTGGTCACTCGACCTTGGACAAGCTACTTCTACTCTCCCAACAATGGTGGAGGTCCTCAATATCAGACGTGTTCAAGGCCGTCTCTCTGGACATATCTCGAGCTTTTGATGCAGTCTGGTATCTCACCTTGCTCTCCAAACTGTCTGCCTATGGAATCCAAGGCCAACCCCACTCTTGGATTCCTGACTTCCTCCACTTTTGTGGGCAACATGTGGCTCTCAATGGAACTCTTTCATCTCCTCTCCTTGACAAGGGTGGAGTACCCCAATGCAGTGTTCTCGGCCCCATATTATTCTTAATCTTCATCAATGATCTCACTGACTCTGGAAAATCCTCTTTATCTCCCTGCTGATGACTCCACACTCTGTCATAACATCTCTCATCCTTCTGACAGACAGACAGGCAGCAGCCTCTCCCCTCTCCTCAGACCTTGACAAAATCACATAATTGTGAAACACAATTTGGCTTATTTATCTATATTGTCCACCCTTTGTGTTCTCCCTTACCTCTCATCGTTACCTGCATCCCTTGTTTGTCCATCTCCATCTACCTTCTCCTTCTGCCCTTCTATTGGCATTTCTCCTTTCTCCTGCTGTTTCGTTTGTTATGTTGTGGCCTTATTTGTTCTGTGTCATCGCTCTTCCATGAGCCTAGACCATGTATTAAAAAAATAAAGATAAAAGAACAGGAAAAGGGTTTGGAGGGGTTTTGCGAGAGTAGATGAGAGCACTGGTGGGAATGGGAGAAATCACGAGATGTTATATTGGGCAGCAAGTTGAAGTGTAGAACAGCAGCTGGATGAGATGAAGTGCATAGAAGGCAGGAGTAGAAGTAACAGTGAAGAATTGATCAACAAAATATGGAAAATTGGAGTTTGGGCAAAAGAATGACCATTTGTAACAACGGTCCTACGTCTAAAAAGCACGACAGCAACATGTTGGGAATACAATATAACTCTTTCCTGCATTTCCGTCACAGGTAAAGTCATTTTATAGAAATGATCATGCAAGGCTCAAATCCCCAAAAAGTGAGTGATGAGCAGATTGGTGAAGAAAAGTTTGGTTTCAGACTGGTCAGAAGAACGACAACTCTGTTGGAAGTCAGGAATATTTTGGAGAAGCGCTGTATTTGAGAATCTGCACTTTGAGTTCATCATTGCTATGTGGGAGGCATTAGCTTCAGGTGGAGTGAAAAATATCTCATCAGGCTGTTACAGGCTTTGTAATGAATGATATCTTTGGGGGCAGCCAGAATTGTTGATGAAATTAACAAAACTTTCCCAACTTAAGGACTAAGCTGCTCAAATGACCTCTGCTGATTCACCACAGGAAATGAATGAGCTGTTGGAACCAGTTACACAGGAAAGTGAAGTAATTGGACTGAAATTAAAGGTGGAAAATGCTCAAGTTTATTTGGGTTGGATTTAAAGGTGATTTACAGGTGACATTAGTAAAATAGAAGGAAATGGATACTTTTCCAGTAATTGGGAAGCTTGGTTAACAAGGAATTGGATAGTACTGATGACATTAAAGTGTGGATCTATTCTGTGTGGGAAAGAATGTCATGCATGATTTGGGGAGAATATGATCTGAAGAAGTGTTAATATAGTAAAGTTTGTCAATTACTGTAATGTTGCATCGTAATGAGAACTGAGCTTTCAAGAAATTAAATGAGCAGAGGATTGTGGTATTTGAGAACTGCTGTTGGAAGAGAATGCTGAGAATTAGCAAGACAAAAATAAGACCGAATGAGTGGGGTTTTTTTATAATTTATATTATGTAAGACTCACAGTGGAGCTGCCAAACACAAATATGGACCTACAGCTAAGCATACGAGACTAACACCGCCATTGAGCTTGGGGAAATGCCATCACTTGCCAGGTACTCTGGGGTACCAGGTCAGGTCAGGCGTGGGAGCATGCACCAGAGTAGCGCATCGCTGCGTCCACTTTCCGCTGGTACTACAGGGGTCTCCATATGGCCACCCCCCAGGCACATGCCTGGCCCATCCGCATCTCCTTGATACTGATCAGTCTGCTGCAACCATAAGGCACATGATCAGCCTGTTGGCCTCCTCCACTCATGAGGCTCCCTCGCTGAGAGAATCTGGTGAGCAGGATCAGCGTCGGAAAATGAGCCACATGTCCGTACAACCGCAGCTAACACTCACGGACTATGCAAGTAACAAATCTCATTTGAATCTCTCTCAGCAAGCGCTCTTTGGACACAAAGTCCGACCAGCGATAGCCAAGGATTCTCCAAAGAGACCTGGTACCAAAGGAATTGTCTCCGTCTCAGATCCCTGGTTAGAGTCTCACATCCATAGAGCAAGACTCGAAGCACCAAGGACCTGAAGACTCGGACTTTTGTCATCCAGCACAGGTACCGGTACACAGGTATAATGCCACATCCTGTGATCCAATGAATCCATGACTCCCCAGGCCCGACCCAAACGTCTATTGACCTCTGGCTCACAGCCAGAAGAGACATGAATATCACTGCCAAGGTAAGTGAATCTCTCTGTGACTTCAACATCCTCACCACAAACAAGTACAGACAAGAAAGCAGCATCCAAGATGTCATTGAAAGTCTGAATCTTAGTTTCGACCCAGGAAACCCGTAATCCCAGCGGCTCCAACTCCTCATTCAGTGCTTCGAGGGCCCCCAAAAGCATGTCCAGATTCTCCGCAAAGATGATTGCACCATCTGCGAAATCCATGTCAGAGATATTGACATTCACAAATGATGCACCGCAGCTTGATCTCTTCGACATCCTCCCCTGAATCCAGTCCGTACAAGCGCTGAAAATTGTGGGAGCCAGTACACACCCCTGATGAACTCCAGTAACAACTGGAAATAAGTCGGAGATGGTACCACCACATCTCACAGCACTCTCAGTACCAGATTTTAGTTCAGACATCAGATTTATCAGTTTTGGTGGCACCCCATGAAAACCCAGAATCCTCCAGAGGGAATCCTCCAAGAATCCTGCCCAAACTGGCAGAAAAAAAGCAGAAGAAAAGAAAAACCAAACAACCTAAATGGTGGTTTAGTCCTCCTCTGAGTCTTAAAATCTGGAGTACCATTAAAAATTGGGAACACTTATTGTAGAAAAAAAAAAAACCATACCAAACCCCCCCCCCCAAAAAAACCCCATGTCTGACAGCTACAAACCTCCCCCTATCCTATGGGGAGGCCTTATTAGTATTAATATGACGTCTTTATATTCGGTATGACTCAAGATTTTTCGCTCACTTGTAACTTGACTGACTGGACTTCACCCCATCGCTACTCTTTACGTTTTGGGAAAGGGTCGTGCTCAAATGTGGGCAAGCTCACTTTGACAGCCCAAGCCCGGATGGATCAATTTCTTGGCAATGCAGTATCAGTGGCGGCACAGTTTTCAACCTGTGTTGAGTGGTGAATGGAAACAAGGTTAATGTGTTATATAGATCGTTGCATCTTCACAATATACAAGTACTAGGACATTGAGACGGTGCACTACATGTTGTGTCTGACAGCAATCCAATACAGAAAATTATTTTCGCTTCATTTAATTATAATACGAGCAAATATCTACCAATAATTTTCAAATTTGCAAAATGAGACAAAGAAAATGTGTGACTATTTGCGTGTACAGTTAAAGTTCGTGGAAGAACGAAACACAGAATGGATCAGGACACAGCATCGCAAAAGTAACAGTAGAAAGAGAAGGTGAAATGCCAACAGCAGGGCCAAGGGAGAAAATAAACTGAGACGGACAAACGAGTGATCTGGGTGATGATGAGGGATAGGGGAGAATGCTAGAGGTGGACAAGATGGATATAGAAGCAAAATTTTGGGGGTGAGGGTGATTTAATGTGTGTAGACAAGATCATGGTTTTGGATGGGAGATTATCTGAAATGAGGATGAACAACTCTCTTGAAGACCTGGAGGGAAGAATGAGATTGAGGAGAATGTGGAAGTTGATGCCACAGGTGTCATCCACCTGACAGAGGCCCCTGGAGTACCAATGGAAAATGGATGCAGCGACGCACTGCTCCGGTGCATGCTCCCATACCTGATCTCATCTGACCGACCTGAGCTGATTCAACAGGTAGGAAAATTGTGGAACAAATGAGTGAAGATGAGCAGTGATTCGGGATTTTGGAAGTTTCACAGGAAGTGGGTTGCTGGTAGACCATGTGCACCCCATAGATATCTGGAGGGGGGGGGACAAAGCAGGGAGAGGGCAGAGAGTGCAAGACCAAAAAGGAGGTGGAAGACAAAGACCACAGACATGTCGGCGATGGCAAAGTGATAGACTCATAGACTCAGCTTCATCGAGTGAGGTCCCGATAATCTTGAAGGCCTTGGTTTTCATGGTGTCAACTTGAGCAAGGTGTGAGGCAGGGGCACCAGCCCAGAGGGGAGGGCAGTACTCCATCATGCTGTGGATGAAAGCCTTGTTGTGGATAGTTCAGGTGTGCCAAGGAAGGACTTTGCATGACAGAGCATGCCCAGTTGGCGACTGGCTTGGAGGCCAACCTTGAAATGTGCTTTGCCGAGGAAATATTAAATTAATTGATTTAATCAAATCTTAAATCAATTAATTAATCTTCAATTAATTGATTAATAAAATTAATCCATCGGGTCTTCAATTAATTGATTAATTAAAAAGTAAAAAAATAACATTTTTGCCAAAGAGCATCTTCACTTTTGTCCTCAAATTTCAGCTTTCTCGATCAAAGGATGGCTGAGATATCGCCTTAATAAACAAACAAACAAGAAAACAAACAAATGAAAAATCACTCATCGAGTGACACTTGGTGAAATGGAACGGCACTCAGTAAAGCGCATACCTCTGCCAGGCTGAACAGTTCAAATTTTGTATCCCACTCATGGGTCGGATCTGAATCCTGACCTTAACCAAAATCAACTCGGCTTGTGCTTGTCACCTCACCTACTCATCCACCTAGTTTTGTCATAACTCATCCACAACTTTTTGGGATATCATGCTACTCATAGTTTTTGGCCCCATCTCTCAATGGTGAAGAATGACATGAAAAAATTCTCATATCCAGATCCGGATTCGAATCTTCACCAAAATTGAATCAATTAGTCCTTTTCACACACCTAACCGGTCCACAAAGTTTCTGCGGTGTCCATACATAACCTGTTGAGATATTGTACTATATATTGTTTTTGGCCCTATCTCTCAATGGTGAAGAAGCACTTTAAAAAATTTCAGATCTGGATCCCAATTCGAATCTTCACCAAATTTAAGCGTTGCTGTCCTTGGCCAGTCAACTACAAACATAAAAAATATCAGAACGATTGCTTGAAAACTGTGGCCAAAAATCATGTGACAAACAGACAGACAGAAAAACACTACAGACCATCATACTTGGCGAAAGTTCTTTTTTTTGCCAAGTAAATAATGGAGTGAAAACTGAGCACTCCCTTCCTTCGGCGCCCAGCGATGATGTCATGCATCACCTGGATATGGCATCGGGAAGGATCGGTGTACAATATTTTAAACGAGAAGCGCACTCGGTAGAGCACATACCTCCACCAAGCTGATTAGTTTACATTTTGTATCCCACTGATGGGCCTGATCTGGATTCGGACCTGATCAAAAATTTAATCAGCTAATCAACTCATCCACAAAGTTTCGGCCGAATCCATCCATAACATTTTCAGATATTGTGCTATACATCGTTTTAGCCCGATCATGTCAATGGTGAAAAATCACTTGAAAAATTATATCGGATCTAGATTTGGATCTTCACCAAAATCGAACCACTTCTTCCTTGTCACACACCCAACCTGCCCATCAAATTTTGTCCGAATCCGTCCACAACTTTTTGAGATATTTTGTTCACAAACAAACAGACAAGGATGAAAACATAACCTCCGTCCACCTTCTGTGGATGGAGGTAATTATCAATTAGAGCTTAACAAAGTGATATCGAATTGATAAAGTGATATTGACGGAATGTTAACACAAATTTATCAAAAACTGGATGGGGAAAGTCGAATTTCCAACCTTACATAGCAGATGTGACCCCATATACAACTTTCATGGTTCTGCAACCTTTGAGTGAACAAGGGAATAAATAATACTAAGTAAATAAATGGTTGTATGTTTTTCGTGGGCCCCCTAGAGTTTGGACCCTGGATAAATGTCCCGTTGGTCCTTACCAAATTCCATCCCGGAAAGGAGAGCAGGTTTTTTGGGAATAATTCCCAGGCTGAGTTAATATCAGGGGCGGTAGATAATGGGAGACCAGTCCTGACCGAAGAGAGATGGCTGCTTGCAGTCCCGACCATTCTTCTGCTTGAGTGAACTGTCAGACTCGCTGGTGCTGAAGCAGCTTTTTGAGAATAGCCAGAGAGATGTTGACTCTCATAAGCACGTGATCAGATAAAGCAATTGGAGCACAGGAAGAAGAGGACACCAAATCCAGAATGGAGGATTTGCCATTGACAGAAATATGGGTGGGAAAGTTTACAGATGGAATCAGTCCCATGGAATTACAGAAGTCCTTTTCAGAAGTGCAATGGCTGGTGAGAGTGGTACCGACACCCAGCCGAATTGCATGGTGATAAAATAAATTCCCACAAATGAGGAAGGGAGAGTTGGGATGAGTGGTTAAAAGTTGGTCCATGTTGTCTGAGAAAGAGCTCATGAGGTGGGAGCAGAGGGGAATTCTCAGCTGGAGATAATCCTGGGGTTTGGGAGGGGTAAGAGCAGTACACGGAGAGTGAGACATGAAGTTTTTGATGTGCAGTGCAATTCCACAGCCAGGACGAGTTATCAAATTGGCGGAGACAATATCCAGGGAGAGATATTAAAGAGTCAGGGATATCCTGTAGGAGGAAGATTCTGTTAAACAGATGATGTCCAGTATATTGGCAGCGTCCTCGATTGAAATATCTGTCAGGTTGGAGTGGAGGCCTCAGGTGTTTGAAGTCCACAGAGTTAGAGAGGAGGATGAGGAGCCGCTGGTAGGGTGAAGAAATGTGGAAAGGAGAAAGGAGAGGCTGTGGGGTGCGAAAAGCCAGGAGTGTGCGGAATTGTGGTGAAGCCTGGGGTGAATGCCAGGTTGGGGCGAAGATTGGGGGAGGGGTTGGGGCTGGGGTGAGTTTAGGGGATGTGGGGTGGGGGCCTTTATAGTATTTACAACTCTACTAATTTACAATACAGTACTTTATATTGCTCATAAAACAATTTTGCTGCTAAAGTCAGAATACATTAAAGTGGCAGCAAAATTTTCTCTTTACTTTCAGCACAATGTCACATGGGCCACACCTATTTGTTGATTGGGCCGTGTGCTGACTACAAGCCACAGGTTGAGAACTGCTGACATAAAAGTATTACAAAACTTTTCGTGTCTTGATAACCTATCGAATGCTTTTAATGGCCTGTTAATGGAAACCCGATGCAGGAGAGTGACTGAAATGGCAAATAAAAAAAAAAGACCATACATGTCATGGTGGTCTCTTTATTGCGTCAATAAAACCTTGAAGCATTTTAGGCATAATTTTCAAAATCGAAAATCTCTCTGTAGTCATTTAATAATCTCAGTCTATGTTTATATGTGTAGACAGCTTCATGAGATCCACTTAAATGAGGCCCTGAAAACTGTTACAATGTTATGATGTCAATTGCATTAAGGGGAAATGCTAACACAGTCTTCTTATTCTAACTTTTTCCTTCTTTGTTTTTCTTTTTTTACAATTCTCCTTAGGAAAATAACTTCAACATTCCCTGACTGGCACAGTTTCTTTTCTACGTTGACACTTTTTCATTCACAACTTCCACTGCAATGGCATAACTTTGTGCGTGCCGGCTCTGGCCTTGTGGATTTACATTTGACTCGGCTGTCTTTTTTTTTTCGGCACATTAAATGAGTTCTGAACAAGACATTGATGCCTTGGGAAGTTGTGACCACACTGGGATGAAGTAGTCTTTTTTTTAATGCAGGCTTTAAGGCTTGTGGAGGAGATGCAGTATAATTTGCACGTATATGCAGACAGATATATGAGACAACACGAGACTTCAATTTCACACAAACAAGCCGCTGACATTGGAGGAAGTGAAGTCGCTTCCCAAAGCACTCTGTGTACCAGCGCCATCATCTTTACGACTTTCGCTTTCCTCTCAACACGAAAGGGGCCAATCAAGGGGCAATTTCCTCCATCCTATCGATGCAAACCTATGGGGTTTCCTCTTCTCTATTCTTTAACTGCTGAACATCAAGCAAGTAAGCAACATGTACCATTTTGCGTCTTTGGTATGACTCAGCCCGGGTTCGAACCAACGACCTCCCAGATTCAGAGCGGGCGCTCGAACCATTACGCCACTGACTCTGGAGGTCTCCTGCAGAAGGTCTTTGTCAATTTTCTTCAAACCCTTGCATCTGAAGGTGGCATTGTTTTGAAAGACTGCAATACTCTTGTGTTTACAGCCATCGCCACGTCTGTTAATAACTCGCCAGGTGAGGACCTGCACAACACCGAGGCAGTCACTTCACAAGTGGCTGAATTTGCAAGGTGATGCGGAGTGGTTTGCACCAATTCATGACTCTTCACCGAACCCTGTGTACACGTCAGTCCTAGACATGCGAGTTGGCATTTAAAGCCTTGAAAGATGTTTGACTGGCTCTGATTATGGCCTTCCCCTGTTTTAACCAGTTGGCTCTCCTGGACACAGATCCCAATGACACTGGATTAAGAGTGATACTGACCCAGAAGGACTAAAGAGGTCACAGAAAGGTGGTAGCATATGCCAGCCATGTGCTGAACCCAATGGAAGGAAACTGCAATGCCGCATGGAAGGAACTGCTGGCACACGCTGGTTTACACAAATCACTCTTTCTGACCATTTGTGCATGGCCAAGCATTTCTGGTGAACGAATCATACAATGGTTGCAAAATTAAAGAGGTTCCATGGGGCATGTTGTGCATTGACTGGAGATCCCACAAGCATACCTATCTGGGTTTGCCCACCCCAAAACCAGTGCAATATGGATGTTCTGCAGTAAAACACAACCACAGCAAAAATAAAAAAGTAGTCGTGTCTTTACTGAAATTGATAGAGCCATCAACTTGCACATGGGTGCTGGATCATTATGGCAGAAGCCCAATGATTTCATGGACTTCAGCCTACTCAAATACAGTGCTGAAATCCCCATAAGGGGGTGCGTAGCTGCCTCTGGGCTCCTATTCCAACTTGGGCCTGAAGCTGCAGGTGTCAAGTGGTTTGGGGGAAATTGTGTGCAAGGATGAATGGCAGGTGCTGGTGCCACCAGCACTGCAGGCTGGATATATCATTGAGCCCATAACCATGCAATGACAGAACACAGAAGCCAACAAATGTACACACGGTTGAATGACAAAGTGTTTTTGCCTGGGATCTGTGAGGATATGGAACGATGGTTGTGCGGGTTCCTGGTCTTCCCCCAAAGGAAGAACACTCTCATGCAGAGACATGCCCCACCACAACTCCTCTTGGTGTGAAGGCCATTTAAGTTAGTGAGGATGGATATACTGGCAAACAGAAAATGGGCAAACTGCTATATTCTGGTCACCATGGAATATTTTACTCAATGGAAAGAAGCTTGGGTGCTGCCAACTCATGATGTCATTGGCTACTGTGAGCTTCATTCAGGAACTTAGATCATGGTGCTGCAATTATTGTTTTATGATTAAAATTTGTTTAATCCCAAAGTGTGCTGGGGTTGAGTAGTCAAGCTAAACCATCCTTGGAAAGGCCCCTGGAAGTAGAAAGGCAATTGTTCCTGATCACATTGGAAATGCGCTACTTGTGGGCAGAGACTACAGTGAAACTAAATGGTCGACAGCATTGGTTCTCAACCTGGGGGGAGGGGGGGCGTGAGTAATTTCCAGAGGGGGGCGTGAGCCTGGAGAAAAAAGTAGGAATTTCGCCAATTATTTTTGGAATTCTCTTCACAAGTGTTTGCATTATATTGTGATGAACATAAAAAAACGAAAGTATCGTCTTGAATAATTTTCGTTTTCTATTCGTGACTCGGCCGACCATTTTCTGTCTTAAAATTAGTTTTAAAATCTAACATTTATTTCAATTTAATATTAAAATTTACGTTTTATTTTAATTTGAATATTAAAATGTATTTGTTTCACAGATTTGCAGTACCCATTTCAAAAGAAATCATTCGCAATGAGTGCAAAAAAGCGGAAGTATCTTGACGAATATATTCGATTTCAATTTGTGTCCCTCCAAAGGGGTGACACAGAGGTACCCCAGTGCGTAATATGCTGCAAGACTCTGAGCAATTATGGCACGCGACCCACACGCTTGGAACGCCACTTGAAGACAATGCATCCTGCTCCAGCTGCCAAACCCAAGGCATTTTTTGAAACAAAAAGGCAGTCCTTGAAGCAAGCGAAGATGGACAGCAGTGGAGCATTTCGGCAACAGACTTCAAAGGTTGTTGAGGCTTCCTATGAGATCGCCATGTTGATTGCAAAGAGCAAAAAGAGCCATAACATGGGAGAGACTCCCATAAAACCAAGTGTACTGCGTGCATCAGAGCTCGTTCTGGGGAAGGATAGTGCAAAGAAGCTTTCCCAAATCTCTCTATCAAACGATAGTGTCAAAGGAAGGATCGATGAAATGTGTCAAGACATCAAAGATCAAGTTCTCGACCAAGTAAGAGCTTCTCCTGTATTTGCCATCCAGTTTGACAAAACGACTGATGTTGCTCAGTGTTCTCAGCGACTGATGTATGCTCGTTTCGTGTCAGGCAACAGTGTAAAAGAGAAAATGTTCTTCTGCCATCCCATGGAAAGTTTTAAAACAACAAAATATTTTTCAAGTGGTATTAAACTTCTTCCAGGAAAATCAACTTTCGTGGGACTCGCTGGTAGGGGTGTGTACTGATGGAGCTCCGGCCATGCTTGGTTTGCAATCTGGTTTCATAACAAGAGTGAAAGAAAAAAGTCTATCTGCTATAGGTGCGCACTGCATCCTTCATCGTGAAGTCTTAGCATCCAGAACTCTACCTGCTGAAATGAGGAATGTCATGAACCTGGCTATCAAGGTAGTCAACTTCATCAAAGCTGGAGCCTTAAACAGTCATCTCTTCAAACAGCTGTGTGTGGATATGGATTCTGAGCATCAAGCCTTGTTTTTCCCAACAAACGTACGATGGCTATCGAAGGGAAACATGTTTGGACGGCTTTATGAACTACGACAAGAAGTGGCAACATTTCTAGATTCGCAGCAGAAAGCAGATCTCCATGACAAGTTCCAGTCTGAAGGATTTTTTATATCTCTCGCTTACCTGGTGGACACCTTTGAAGCACTGAATGCCATCAACCTCAAATTCCAAGGGAAAAACATCAACATAATCATGCACCAAGACGTCATTCGAGCCTTCATGGCCAAACTCCACCTCTGGAAATGTCGAATTCAGGATGTACATACAGCCAGGTTTTCTCACTTGGATTCTGCTCTCATTCACAGTTACCTTGATTCTGAGTTAAAGAAACAAATAGTTACTCATCTGACTGAATTGAAAGCAGAATTAATCAGATACTTTCTGGATATAGATGAGAATCGCGAAGCCTGGAAATTCATTCGGAACACATTTGAATTTGAAGTAGCTGATATTTCAGACGAATTGCAAGAGGAGTTTCTTGAGTTAAAATTTAACTCCTCGGCTGAAGACGACTTCAAAAAGCTGGATCTAGAGATGTTCTGGGTCACGTACCTTCCTGTTTACCCTTTGAACTCACATCAAGCTCTTCGGATTCTCACATCAAGCTGACAATATTTGGATCAACGTATCTTTGTGAAGTTGCATTTTCCATGCTCGTTGCTTTCAACACCAAGTACAGAAACAAGCTGAACATTGAAGGGGACTTGCGTTGTGCTTTCTCTGGCATTCGACCACACATTCAAGATCTGGTAGCTAAGAAGCAATGTCAAGTCTCTCATTAAATGTCATCTCATTAAATATGCTCTGTGTATGAGAGTTGCTTATACAGAATTCTTTGTTCAATAAAAATTCAGTTTTTTCTTTTAATTCAGGAGGGATTTTGAATCATTTGGTTGAAGATGGGGGGGGGGGGTGGGGGCGTGGAGGGAAGGACCAACTACTAGAGGGGGCGTGGTGGTAGAAAAGTTAAGAACCACTGGTCTGCAGGGAGACAGACACCTGAGTTATAACAGCAATGGCTACAGGGAACAATGTGTGTTAAACCCGTCCCAAAAGAACATTTGGAATAAGAAGAGCTAGAACCGATAGCACAAAGTCAAGAGAAAGTTCTTCCTGAGAGCTCCTACCATGAAGTGTCATGCCTAAAGTGTCAAGAACACGGCCTAAATGACAGAAAGATTCAGTTGGGGCCATAAATTGGACTGCAAATACAAAATTGCTAAGGTGCAGGAGAAATGTCTGATCATCCAAGTATTTGCAGAGAGGTATTCGCCAAGTTTGCTGACCTGTGTGTGCTGCAAGATAGGGCCAGATGCTGAAAATGAGCAGCAGTGAGAAGCAAGCCATGTGAGTATTGAAAAGGCAGCCCAGCTGTGTGCTGGCATGTGTTTACCATGGGACTGAGAGCAAGTAACTGAGCTTGAACACCAGTAAGGTGTGAGCCATTGAGAGCAAAGATAATGCGGCACAACCTTGGACTGGCCTCGTTGTGTGAGCTCGCCTTGAGGTCGGCTGCTAGTAGAGGGACAGAATGATTTTGAAAGAACATCCACCATATGTGCTGGTGAGCAAAGGCGGACCATGATGTGCTACCCCTTGATTATTTATTTCAACAACAAAAAGTATACGGTGGATCTGAGAAACCCACAGTCACAAAACAGTTTAATTGAGTGACCAAGCGATTATATTGTGTGGACGAATTGTTAGAGGTAATAGCCTTCATGGAATACATTGTTATCTTGTTTAAGAGCATCAAAGTCCACACTGCAAACAGAAGTGAGTGACGTGAACTCAAAACATTCCTTCATGGCATTGCACTGCAGCAAAAGATAGTCGCCAGTGAAAATATAGCCTTTTGATGAGCCACATCATTGCTGTGCTAAAGCTGTCACAGAACCACATCGTCTGTACGTTTCCCCCATCCCCAACTCAGTTCTCTTTCTCACTATGTCCTCCCCTTTTTCCACTTATTCCATCCCCCAATCTTCTGATCCTTTCAGCTATTTGGATGTACATTTCACTTTATTCTCCATTTTCAGTTTTCTTTCCAAACCTTACCCCACCCTCCATAGGCCATACACTCACAAATCACAACCACATTGTCGCCCGCACACACACTCTAAGAGCCTTGGTTCAGTACATTGTGCAATTTATTGGCTGTTTGACTATAGGATGATGCGGATATGATTTTCCCCTACTTGCTCTGCTCTTTTGGATGTCAATGCCTCACCAAACCCATACCTCCATACATCGGGTGCTGTCGTTCATAGAAAAGGAGCCACAGCTTTGGCAGGCATCTCGACCATTGCCCACCGTGTGGTGACCTATAACTTGTATGGGTGCAAAGAGCTAAACAAGGACAAGGGGGGGAACTGCTGAATATATAGTCACATGAGGTATGGATCCAATTTGTGGCTTTGTCAAACAAAACGTTGTTTGTTTGCTGTTGCCTCGCCATTCTTTATTCGGAAAAGATGTTCTTTTGGGGAGAAAATTTTGTAAAAAGCTTGCACGCTGGTTGTCGCATCTTGAGTGAATGAATGGAATTGCTTCCATCTGGAGATCTCGTCTCCAAAGGAGGCGGCTCTTCTCGGGTGATTCACAGAACGGAGAGAGACCATCAGAACATGAAAGGCTGGTTTTCTTTCCACGCCTACCTGCAAGTCCAACACCTGCTGGAAAGTTTAAATAGTTGCCAGCAAGACGGACACGGCCATCCAGGAATTATAAGCTTGTGAGTTCGGACGAAACTAATGGTCATAAGAATGAACTCCTCAACCCTAAATCTTTCTCGATGGGACCTCGTCTGCATGCAGAGAATCTTTCAAAAAAAGTTGTTTCAAAATTACTAAAAAGAAAGTAAAAAAAAAAAAACATTACTCTAGTTAAAGTTATAAAAATAAAGGGAAATTTTCAACGAGCCTCACATGCGATTCCGAGGCATGAACTTACTTCAACACGCGGCTAATTCAACACGACCGGCTCTGCAAATTACTCGAGTGGCTGGTGGGTTAAGTGTAGCCTAACGTCCATTGCGTACATATGACTTTTGGTGGATTTAACAGGATTTAACATTCGGGAATGTTTCTTGTGAAACTGAAGTCTCTGGTGAAGGCGACTGATGATTTCCAGACCTTGATGTCTCTTTCGCATGAGAGACCTCGTGAGCCGAAAGGTCTCAAGATGCTTGCAGCCGATGACTCTGTGCACGTGCGAAGGAGGCATACACCCATGAGTCCATGACCGATCTCATTATAGAGTGCCTGTGATCATCAAAAACTCCGGCTAATATCCCGGATGGCCACGAAGAGATGGAGGTATAGAGCCAATGAAAAATAATTCACGTTAAAAAGGATAGTTTCACGACTCTAAACCCGCATCGTTCCCCTGTGCTGCGGCTTCATGGTTACATTCCCGCAGGTTTCCCGATGATTAATGTTTACCCTCCCCAGGATGAAATACCTGCTCTTGCCATATGACATGGTGAAACACTGAGCAATCAATTGACACCTTGTTTTTCTTTCCGAGCGAAGTGTTTTTCTTGGAATCCAACGTCGCTTAAATTATTCAACTTCCCTCTCGACCGAGACCGAATGACAACGGGAGTGATTCATTATTTCCATATATATACTTCAAGGTTTTGCTTGTGTGACGGGTCTGTCGTCTCTCGTTCATTTAAATTCGATTGTGAAAAATGATTGTACCCCTCTCTTCTCTCCTCTCCCCAATTCCCGACTGTAGCATAATGCGTTTGTTGTTGTACGATAGGGTTGTAACACTGTATACTCCCTGTTTCTTGAAGCGAATCTGAGAAAGTTTTGAAAACAAAGAGTAAAAGTCACACGTGGTGTAGATTTTAAAAACGGAACGAGGGTTTCACAGCTCTTTGGGTGGCGGAGAATGGTTCAAATAGAATACTCGGGCCTTGAATAGGGTTCAAAATTATATTCTCATTGCGAGATGAGTTACAGGTGTAATCCAGTGTGTTATGTAATTTCGCTGGAAGTTTGTGCACATTTGCTAAATTATACATTTTTTGGAAAGCTTATGATGTCAGGAATCCAAAAACCAAAGGTTAGATTTGTCGATATCAGGCTATGGAGGCCATTTTGAAATTCAAAATGGCTACTCTGTCACAATGACTTTTCATGATATCTTCACTCGTAGTTGAGCTATTCTCTTGATTTAAAGTTTAAATCTCTCTCTCTATCGAGTGCAGCCTGTGCCTGCTGGTTGCATCATTGGTTGGGACGCGGCTTTGCCGCTGATGCAGTGTCCCCCTTACCAGTACACTGGTACTCATTTCGCCGACCTCGGAAGGATGACAGGCTGAGTCAACCTCCTGGTGTATTTTTAATTCAGCAGCCAACGGGGCTTGAACTCAGGACCCTAGGATCCCAAGCCACCACCCTAACCACTAAGCAAACATAAGGCTTAAAGTTTAAATAGCATGTTTTAAAGGTCAAAGATTAAATGTATTGTATTACAATTAGTGTATGATGAACAATAGTACATTTACTTGGGTATCTGATGGACATTTGGTGGAGCAGTGGAGTCGTCTCCCACCGAACACCTGGTATTTAGGTCGTGACTCTCGGATAAGTCCGAAAGGTCATGGGTCCCTTAACGGACCGTGGTCGCCAATATTTCGACAGCGTGGGGTAGGGTTAATTGCCTAATTTCAATATATCTAAGTACCCACGTCATCCAACTACCAGGGAAAACCACACCCTCAGTCGACTTTGTCCGAACCGAGTCGCTATCACTGACTCGGATCCGGCGTAACCAAGCAGAAACTACCTAAGCTGCACCAGACCAAATGAACAATTTACCGGCCCAAACGGCCTCACTAATTCTCAAGTCCGAACCATCCTGGGTAAATCAAAGAAAGGACAGAAACTAACTGGAACATTGAACACGGGGGTTTATTTTACAATAATAATTGGGGAGGGGAGCACACAGAGCAGAGTTATCCGAATAAAAGGCAGACAATGTACAATGAGCAAAAGCACTTAACAAGGCTACTTAAAGATGGGGCCCACGGACACACACACACACACACACACACACACACACACACACACACACACACACACACACACACACACACACACACAGACACACACACACACACACACACACACACACACACACACACACACACACGAACTTGTCCCCGTCGGGTTTAGTTCAGTAGAGCCGGGCCGGGGTACCTGTCCCACCTCGTGCAGTCACACAGACTCCAAAAACCACCACGGTGGGACTCGAACCCACGACCCGAAGTCCACGGCCCATGCCCCTGGCTGCTCGAGCACCACCACACTGTTCGGTCACCACCACCATGGTGAGCCACCACAAAGGACCGCAGACCACTCGACCACGACCACAGACCGCGCTGCAATCACCACCAAGACCGCAGACCTCAATCGCCACGATCCTGCAGAACACTCTCTTGCCTGCCCAACCCCTCATCCGAATAACCACTCGACTCTTCTGAGGTGGGAGGGGTCTCTTCTCCTCACCACTCGCCTCCTGATTGGACGAGGGGTTGTCGGATGACTCGTCACCTCCCGATTGGCTGGGGCGTGCGTGTCATGCTCGCCCTTCGCTCATTCGCTGGAGGAAACGTCCATGCCCTGCCTTGAGGCGGAGCCTCGATCTGAGGCGATGGAGGCTCCGCCCACGCCTTCACCCAAAAACACGTGGGCAATGGCGACGGGTCGAGTGCGGGACGGTGGCGTTGTTGTAGTGGATGTAATAGTAGTTGTTGTAAAAACCTAACTAAAAAATAACTCGTAGCGCACACATGAAATTCCCATTAGACAGAAGGAAGGATTCTAACTATAAACACACACTTATCGAAATAACTAAGCTACGGGGACTCTGGCTGTCTGTGTGCACATGGCTTCCAGATTCGTAACACCAGATATCCACATTGCTACCATCATCAGGCAGAGCAGAATTCTCCAGATGTGTATCTTCATCATTCTCACAGTCTGTACTGCACAGACGAAGATCTTTGCACGGTAAATCCTTGTACCAGAATGAGCATTTCCGTGATATACAGTTTGCCTTGCACTGGCACCTGACCATCTTAACAATCGTTAATGGTACTTGTGGGCAGTCAGATGTTTGCAGCAGGATGTGGCCATATGTGTCCTTGTAATCCCATGCCCCACAGATCAAGAGGTGATTGATGTGCATTGATTGCTTGTCTTCATGTTCTGCCATAGATGTGGACATGGTTCACGTGATGCTTTGCTTTGCCAACTGTTGTGGGACTTTTTCACTTTCGGCCATGTATTTGCAGAACATGTGCCATCTCATCTCAGGGATACATGTTCTGTCCACAAAAGCATTAGTAAGAGAAGTTTTGAGACTCAGGACTTGGCTGTGCAGCACACAGAAGCTGTTTGCATTAAGCAGATCCATCACTGTCTTTCTCCTGTCAAATGTGAAACCATACATAATATTCTGACACATTGTTCATGCTATTCCATCTACAACATCGGTTCTTGTTTCATTTTCCAGTTCATCGAGTGTCCCCACCATAATCCATCTGATTAGTGAGTACAGTTCAACAGGAACATCATCAGTTGTGCTTGATCCAGGTATGGACTTGTCAACAGTTTGGTTGATGAATGCAGTTATGTTTTTGCACACAAGCTTTGCTGCAATGTGTACACTTTTCATGTTGTGCAGATCTGCTATATCATTTGAAAGTACAATATTCATCATGTCTGCATCGCACACTTTAGGAGAATACAGAACAGCAGACTTGGTTCTGTCTTTTTGTCGTACAGATTTCAGGTGAGGACACTCAGAAATAACCCGTCCGTCCGTCCGTCTAAGCTGCATCATTTTCTGGGTGTGCAGCTGATGAAATACCCCTGTGCACACTGTTACTCATTTCGCCGACCTCGCAAGGATGACAGGCTGGGTCAACCCGACCTGCTGTTAATTCAACGGTGGGACAGGGGCTTGAACTCAAGATCCGAGGATCTTAAGCCAAACAGCTGAACCGTTATGCCAACACCAGGCCTTTTCTAAAGCATGGAAATGTTGAACAACCAAAATATTTTGTTTAGCAAAATGGAGGTCTAAGTTTGGTTTTGCCCAAACTGTTAGTCCAAAGGTCTATTTTTTTAGAAGCTTGCCATTCGTTTAATATGTGTACTCGGTTGCTGATATTTGGCATGGAGGTTCCTTTGGGGTATATTATTCGTGTAGTGAAGTTGAAATTAAAAAATAATTTTAAATGTTTTAAATTTTTGACCTGTTTTGAACTTTACTTTTTTGTAGCACATCAACGTTAAAGTTTTTGGTGCAAGTTATTTTTTAGAAGCTTGCCATTCATTTAATATGTGTACTAGGATGCTGATATTTGGCATGGGGGTTCCTTTGGGGTATACTATTGGTGTAGTGAAGTTGAAATTAACAAATGATTAAAAAATTTTTTAATTTCAACCAAAGATGGTGTCAAAGCCACCCAATGCTCGCCTGTTTATACTAGATGCTTGCCATTCATTTAATATGTGTACTCGTTTACTGATTACAATATACAAATACATATATTTCTTTATAATTATTTGGATCAGACTTCACTGCAATGCTTTATAAAAAATATTATTAGACTTGTCTTTTAAAAACGATAAATGTATAAACAGGAGAGCATTGGGTGGCTTTGACACCAACTCTGGTTATATTTGGCATATGTATGTAATAATATCTGGGTATGAGGCACGTCAAATGATTTTCGATTCGGGGCCAAGTGGGAATTTTGGCAATTTTAAAATGGATTTTTACAGAAGTGAAAAGGCACAGGATTTTACAAAAAAAATGCTTTTGGGAGGCATTATTAATTTATATACACTTTACCATCTCCACCACGAACACAAAACTTTGAATTATTTATTTATTAATATCCACTTTGCCATCTCCACCACCAACACACCCACCTTCAATTATTTACTTATTTATATCCACTTCACCCTCTCCACGACCTACGCACCACTTTTAATTATTTATTTATTTATTTAGTTATATCCACTTCACCCTCCATGAACTACACACCCACCTACTACGCTGTGGGTATGTCTATTAAGTACGGAGTAGAACGTACTTATTGTTGTGAAGGCACTCTTGCCACTTACACTTCTCAAACCACTTTGAACCCCGAAATGATGGCTGTATCAATTTAGTCAGATATTTCACTTTAGCAAAGACTGGACTCCACTTCAAGTTCGTCTTCTATTCTCTCCTGTAGGGTGGGTAAGTAGCTCGATGTTGCTAATTCTGGTTATTTAGGCCACTGTATTGTTCAATTATATCTGTGGTTGTTTTCAAGTTTATATTTCTGTCTGCATTCCCCAAGCATCTGGGGAAACAATCATTTTATTTTACAGTGATTCGATGCGTTTGCCTCTGAACAACTCTTATCTGAATATCACAACCAGGAAATTAAGGAATATTATCAATTCATGTCAAAATAAACTACCACGGCAGTAGTAAATAATTGACTGTTTTGCCTCAAGATTAGGTGGTTTGATTGCACAAGTGGAGTTGAATCGATATGGTACTTCGAAGGGAGACCTCCATAGAATGGCAGGTGTTGTTGGCTGAGGGATGGACATACAGTTTCGTTGGTAGGTTGTGTCAGTTTGAGTTGTCTGGTTCTGGATTGTTCTGTGGAGTCAAACCCGATTGAAATTGTCGTCCTAGTGAAATCAAATCCTGCCCTGCTGTTCTTGCTTATTCATCTTGGCCTTGGAAAGGGGAGAGGTCAACTTTTTACCTTTCACTTCTTGTTGCATGCCTTGAAGACAGCTAAAATCACTCCCACTCACAAGAATGGTTCAAAAATGATCCTGTCAACAATAGGTCAGGAAGCTTGCTGCCAAGTATATACAAAACAATGGGATCCATCATTGCTGCTGACAACATATTTCTTCTTTTCAAACAGCTTGATCTTTGATGATCGGTTTGGATCCTGGTCACTCAATTTCGTTGAACATGCTACTGCTTCTCTTCCTGCAATGGTTGGATGCCCTAGATCTCAAAGACGAGTTCAAGACCATCTCCCTGGACATATCTCTGGCATTTTTATCCAGTCTGGCATCCTGTTCTGTTTGCTAAGCTTGTTGCCTGTGGCATACGAGGCTGCCTTCCTATCTGGCTTTCCGACTTGGTGCATTCGTGCAGTCAATGCATTTGCGATGAGAGGAACCTTCTGCTCTCGTCTCTTCAGACCGCACATTATTGTGGTTATGGTACCATATCTCACCGACAACTGCATCACATTCTGCTGATATAGAATTGATTTGATGCTGGTATAATAAATGGAACATGTTTTTCAACTCTGGAAAATCTCACAATTTCAACCTCTCAGCCCGTAAGGATCGTCAAACTAATCCACCTGTCTATTTCTATCGTCGGCCACTGGGAGATATTCAGTCTCTTGGACATATGGGCCTCACCATCAGCCACTACCTTTCCTGCGATGATCACATTTCAAAGTTGGCCTAAAAGCTACCCACAGACTGCACACTCTCCGTCGCAACAAGTTATTCCATAAAAAATACCAACAAGACCTTTGTTCGTAGCTCAATGGAGTACTGCTCTTCCATATGTGCTGGCAAACCTGCATCACATCTGTCTCTCCTAGAATCTATAAAAATGAAAGCTCTCTATATTATTAGCATTTCCTTTTATGGGGCAGAAACACATGGGTTGTTGCTCTCACAAACCAGGCAGGTCAGTGGTTTTGTTTTTTACTGCCTGTCGTCCACTCTTTCTTCCTCTATTCTGCCAGCCCTCCCATCCTTAGCCCCTCTAGTATAATACAAGTTCCCTGAAAAGGAACTTCAATGCAGGAGGAGCCCATTCAGCAAGCCTGCGCAAAGGTTTGCCAACCGATGACTGTTTTTTCGTGTTCTATCATTTTAAAATGCTGGATCAAGCAACGTAGCAGCACGTACCATTTTTAAATAATGGCTTTGCTCTGATTCGGCCATGTTTGAACCACCAACCTCCCAGACCCAGAGTTGACACTAAAACCATTATGCCACTGAGTGAGGATGCGCACAGGCTTCTTCCAGCAACCCCCTCCTAGTAAAGCCGACAAAATCCAACCCTTTCCTCTGGAGCTTCAAATTAGCAGCGCACTTCCATGCATGTTGTCACCTCTCATTCCTACCTGTGATCTTTTCTATCACCATTAACACCCCACACCCAACCCTCTAATTTCGAGGTTACTGCATTCCTCCCCTTCTTATCTCATATTTTACTGTTCATCCATTCCAATGCTTGATATATCTGCCCTATTGCCCAACTCTCCACTGTCTGGTGTCTTTTTGTCCCCCTCCTCATCCCCCAATCACCTTGCTCTTCCAAGAGTCCTGGTTAAATTCCTGCACTCACTCACCATGGGACCTATTCCTGTCGCCTTCTAGGAGTAACCCACTCGTATGCCAAAGGAGTGGCAACCAACCAATATGCTGACCAGTCTACAATCACACACACACACACACACACACACACACACACACACACACACACACACACACACACACACACACACACACACACACACACACACACACACACACCTGAATTCCCTAGCTAAAATTTATTTGGCTTATGTAAGTTAACATAGAACGTGGACATTTAAGTTTGATAAGCTTATGCTAAGGATGATATTAATTCATAAGATAAGAAAAGTAAAATAATAGTTTAAGTTAATGGGGTGAAGATGCAGCATGTAGCGTCGATGGTTCAGAAATTGACCTTCTCTCACGTTTCTAAGTTTTGTTCTTTGTCAAAGATTTCATGTAGACATAGCTTTACAACCACCCTCCATTATTATATTTCATACGCGAAGCCATATTTTGTGGACGTATCTCCTCCGAAACTGCCGGACGGATTGTCGCCACTTTCGGCATGCGGTTGCTCTGTGGTCTAATGTACAGCGTGGGCTATGTGAGATCGCGCCAGACGGACACGTTTGGAAATTTTTGGCGATTTTCTAATTTTTACATTTGTTTGCATGGCAACGTGTGACGTCACCGCTGAGAGGCATAATGACGTCATTACGTCTGTCGTCGACAGACCGTCACCACCGAGAGGTGTAATGCCACTCCGAGAAAACAGCGTCTGCAATGTAAAACCTTCTTCTGCACATGCCGACTACCTCAGAAGGTGAATTTGACACAAAAAATGTAACAAGAAACATTGTATATCAAGAAATTCGATAAATCACATTGTGAACACCGGATATATTGACGTCCGAACGAATCCTCATTTTATAAACTTCGCGCAGAGCGCGGGTTTGTTTGGCTCGTTTTAATTCAAGCGATAGCACTCTTCGCCCAAATGTATAACTCAAACTTTTTTTTTCCTTTTTGCAGATTTTTTTTTTCATTCGTGATTTTTGAGCTGCTGATTGTCATCTCAATGAACATTAATTAATAAAATTGTCAATTTCTAAAAATTGACATTGAAACGAAATGGAAATTTAATTATTGGAAAAAATTCCCAACAAATAGGATTTCTAAGAATGTACATGAAGCAAATTTAGCTGAAATTATTTATTATAAACCCACGAATGAAGGAAAGATCATAACATAAGCGAATCCGAGTTGTTTATCGACCGTAACTGGAACGTATCGACGTCGATACCTCATGTATTAACCTGCGATGAAAACAAAAACCACTGCACATTGGACAATAATGACAAGTTAGCAACATGAAGAACCAATGTTTGACTCCACGACCACCTGCCCCCCACCTTGCCAAAAACAAACTTTTCTTACACAAAAACTTTGCTTTCCTTTCTTACAAACTTTAATAGCCATTGCAGTTCCATGAAGGAATACGATGTGAATTTGTTATGACGTCATGCATCATGTAAGCAGAAGCAATGGGATATGATGACAAACCAACATTTGGCAATATTGTGTTTTAAAAATTGGTTATTGTTATTTTGTTTGGAAGGCACTGAATAGAACATATTATTATTATTATTATTATTATTATTATTATTATTATTATTATTATTATTATTTAACATCGAGCGGTTTGCTCTTCATGTAAACATACAGGTTTGCACCCATTCTGCATTGGGTTTGTTGTCCTTGAAGAAATTGTAGCTGTAATTTTATTTCATAATGCGAAGCAGCCATGATTGCAAAATGAATTTTCCGCATGCATCTACAATGCAAGACTTTTCATTAAGTTAAAATTTGATCCTCTTTCTCTCTTTCTCTCTCTTTCTCTCTCTTTCTCTCTCTTTCTCTCTCTTTCTCTCTCTTTCTCTCTCTTTCTCTCTCTTTCTCTCTCTTTCTCTCTCTTTCTCTCTCTTTCTCTCTCTTTCTCTCTCTTTCTCTCTCTCTCTCTCTCTCTCTCGAAATGTACCAGATGCAGCTCCAAGTTGTGCATGCAAAAAAAAAAAGAAAAAAAAGCATATATATATATATACATATATCTATGAAAACAAAACAAAATACAGGGATTTGCTATTTTGACATTTAAAATCTTCCAATTTTTTTTAATAGCTGTGGTATTGTGCATAAAGCTCATGCATCAATGATCTTCTGCAGCCCACATGGCTTAAAGTTGACGAGCGATGCAGTCACGTGGGTCGTGAAAGGGGCAGGACCTGATGGGACACTACTCGTGTGTCACAAGAGGCAGCCAATTGAGAACCCTTACCACCACTGCTGCTGTGCACACAGAAGCAACACATGATTCCCCACGTTTTTCCCTTCGGTAACTATTTTTCCCCCTTTTACTCCAGGTGTGCGGTGGTGAAGAGATCTTCCATGCAGGGAACTTCCCTTGTGTCCTTTTCGGGCATTATTGCTTCGGACGAAGGAGAGTCGATCCGCGTCGTACTGGTGCAGCCCACCGAGATCTTTGGCTCGACACAAATGGAGAGCGACAGAAATGAATTAGAGCTTCCTGCACTGAAATTTCCCAGAGCAACCCTGCTGGCCCGGCCCGCTTGCCATCTCTCTAATCTCAAAGCAATCTTCTTATTGCACCCTGCCAGTTACAGCCATTTCCCTGAACTGCTCCATCGGATGGAAAGCCAGGGAGGTTTTCACGTGGCCCTTTCTCATGTGTCATACCCTCCTGGCAAAGCTTGTGTACATTATTGCATTTAAAGTATGAGTTTTGTTCTCTCTTTAGTGCCTTACCTCAACAAAACTTTAATTAATTTTTTCTCCCTGAGTATGGCAGGATGTTGAGCACCTTGAAAAGATCCCTTCTGTCAAGTAATTCGATTTTGGTATTTTTATTTTGTTGTTGAGTGTACAATTGTGTTTTTATATACAGATCTCTCATTCTAAAAATTGGCAAAACAAATAAAAGATAAAGAAGGAAATTAGTGCAAAATTTCATGATAGCAGGTATATAGGTAATAACACAGTTTGAAGAACTGCTAAGTCACAAAAAAAACTAAACAATCACAAAGATAACTAGAATGGCACTCGGTAGAACACGTACCTCCGCCAAGCTGATTCGTTTACGTTTCGGATCCCACTGATAGGTCGGGTCTGGATTCGGACCTCAACTAAAATGTAATCGGCTTTTTCTTCGTGTCACCGAACCAACCCAACCACCAAGTTTCGTCCAAATCCGTCCACAACTTTTTTGAGAAATCCTGCGATATGTTGTTTTTGGCCCTATCTCTAAATCAGGGGTTCTTAACTTTTTGATGATTCCAGACCCCCAATGGATTGCCCAACATGGTCCCATACCCCCTTCGCTTGACTGTCAAAATAATCATCATCACCAGTCCTATTAGTTGACTGTATGAATTCCAAAGATGTCAATAGCTTGAATTTATTTTAGATATGGATAGCTCGGAATAGAACATGAAAGGGAATCATAAGCATTTATCATATATATTTACAAAAAAAATCAATAAAAAATAACTAAGAAATTACAAATATACAAACATTGAATAACAGTGAATAATGAATAACAGTGCAAGTTATAATCTGACTTTCTAACCAACTATAAATTAATAAATCAAATATATACAAATATTCAGAGATCGAGTCCCATACCCCAAGGGTTATGGATACCCCCCGGTTAAGAACCCCTGCTGTAAATGGTGAAAAATCACTTTAAAAATTCTCGGATCCAGATCCGGATCCGGATCTTCACCAGAATCTCATCATTTCGTCCTCGTCACAATTCCAAGCTCTCCACCAAATTTTGTCCGAATCCGTCCGCAACTTTTTGGCTATCCTACTCACAAATAAACAGACAGGGGTGAAAACATAACCTCCATCTACCTTCGGTGGCGGAGGTAAATACCCAAGTTTGGTGGCGGCACAAAAGCACACCCCTCGTGTACCATGATTATAAATCAGTGGTCAAATGAAAACTTCCAGGGCATTCTGAAAAGTGAATAATGACGCTGAACGAGCAAAACTTTGAAATTATGGCAGGTTCAAAGGCCATATAAACAATGTGTAGAGAGGTGGACTGATACACAAACCATGATGTTGGCGTTTCTACAACTACTTTAATGGCCCCAATTAATCTCACCTTCTGGGGTCAGCGATGGCTCATAAAGCATGCATGCTTGGCCAGTGTGACCACTCCTCATTTTCATAAATGCCAAGGTGAGCCAATGAAAAAAGCCAAGAATTCACAAGGATTCGACAAAGCGATGATAATAGAAAACCTATATGCCAAGAAAACCGATAGAAAACCAAGACGCCAAGGTGAACAACGAATAGCCAAGATCTTGTGAAAAAAGCCAAGGAGTGGTCACACTGGCTCGCCAGTCCTGACATTTGACTAAAGCTGGTTTGGACAGGAATTTGGCCAGGATACCCAGCTTAATGCCAATACAAGGGTCAGAACACTTTATGAGGCATTGTCTTGAAAAACACCTATCTGACGGTTTATTGAATCGAACTAGACAGCTGAAAGGTATCAAGTACACTACCTCTGCACCATCAGTCAGACTACCTGCATACCAATGTGCCAATAAAACTAAAATCACCAAGATTGATATGTGATGACCATGTTGGGTAAATTTTCTTTTTGTTAGTGTGGAGTTATCTGCCTTCAGCGATGTTGAAAATAACTTGAAAATACTCTTTTTTTTAAAATTGCAGGATATAATATGATGTGCAAGGGTTGAAATCAACAGGGCATTGATCAAGGAACACGAACAGCCACAGGAAGCAAGGAGAAGCTGATTCAGGTGTTAACCCTTTGTCAGGGAAAAAGAGAGATGAGAAAGAAGTGAGGGTTGATGGAGGATGGGAGTGAGTCAGAGGGTGGGCAGGTTAGAATGGGGTCAGGGGTCAGGTGGGAGTGTGAATGACTGATTTTGACAGTGAGGGTTAGGGTTTAGGGGTTAAAAGTCAAGGGAACTAGGACTGGGAGAAAAGTGAAAACAGGGAAACAAACAAGAACTGAATGAAGAATGTTAGATAATTAACTAAAGCAACTTTAAAAAGTGATTCAAGTAAATATAATATTGTTACAGTCATGGGGAGAGGTTAGAGGTTTGGGTGTGGGTTGGGGGGGGGCAAGGGGGTCAGAGATAAAACTAATGCTTTGGCACTGACTGTTTGCAATTGTAGTTAGGATATAGCTTTCTTTTCCTGTATTACGGTTAATGTTTAGCGTAAGCTGTCCTTCATAGCACCGCTGGGGGACTATGTTGTCCAACCTTCGTGCTCAGTTAGATCAGGGACGTCTTGGCTGGTCTTTCCCCTCATCTGAAACTGTTTTGGATCCAGGTCGGGTCAGAGTGTCATGGTGGCATCACTGAGTTCCTGTGACCAGGCCGCTACATTATGGCCTGTTATTAGCTCCACGGTGGTTCCTGTACATGCACACAATTAGTGGAGGAACCCATTGCGGAAGGCCAACATTGGCCCGACACGAGCATTCCCTGGGACCATCACCATCAGCACACCTATGGCGAACATGATTCGTTGCTGCTGGTCATGTGGAGTGGCGTGGTTGGTCTGGCTTAAACCTTAAGTGAAGGGATGCACTGAGGAGGTAATAAAAGTGGAGGCAACTCTTTGTTCTGCCTCTCTCACTGGACTCTCACGGCACAGCAATTTCTCACTACTCTAGACTCTCTTGCTGCCTTATGACCCCCTTGATTGCTTTGGGGAAATCATTGCTGCTCATGCTCACTTGTCTGCTTGCTCATTGAGGCACTTGCTGATGAACAATACTGTACAAGGAAGGTGGAGGACCCAAACTTAGCACCAGCAATGCCTCATCCCCGCTCAGGATGCAGTCTTCTATAAAACCCGGCCCAGTTCTGAGCGAATGTGAGTCGTCTGTGGTGGCGCATAGAACTTTAGACTTGCCTCGAAACATTGTAACTGTCTGTCTGTTTGTCATCTCGAGCTCCATTCCGTTTTTTCCGATCTCATCCTAATAAAAATATATTTCAAAAGACCATTGACCACATGTCTGCCGAGCATTGTGACTTGCCATCTTCCTTCAACGTTTGTTTGGTTGGCTTTCCCTGAAGGGGGATATAACCTGAAGGTTGCAAGCTGTTTCACGTACAAAATAATCAGATTATCTTAATCTGATAATTATCAGCATCTTAAGAGGTTGCCTTATGCAGTCCGATGCTCTCACGATCAATCACGCTAATTCGTGCACTGTATTAACCATTTGAGGACCACAAGCATCTTGAAAGTAATTTTCAGATATGTCCAATTTTATGATTAATTTGGCTAACTTTCAATTTTTTTTCATTGAAATTCAAGAGTTTTCATGATGAAAAACAAAACTTTTTCTTATCAACAACAAAACAAAAGATAAACAAAAAAAGGAAGAGAGAGTTCAGAAGGAGTCATCATGCCAGTTGGCTGGGTGTGGGTACCTCTCTCACCTGTCCCGGCACTTCAGCAATAGACTTCTGTGACTCATTGGGACTGACTCAATCGGTCAATTTCCCGACCCGGATCTCAACCAATGGTACTCCATCTCTTCTGGATCTGATTTTGACAAATTTCCCTGAAAATATCTGCTGCTCTTTCCCCGCTCCAATTACTTCTTCTGACCACGTCCTTATCAAAGTAAACATCTCTCTGGCATGCACAAAATGCAGAAAATTTGTCGACGAGCTCATCATACTACGACGTATGCCAGCGTGCTTCAGCATGCTCTTAACGTATACAAAACTTACCCATAACGTATTCGACGTGTGCCAGCGTATTCGCCAAATTTTTCATACGTCGGCATACGCTGGCTAAAACGTCAAGGTGTGACAGCGGCTTAAGTTATCTATAAGTTATCGAAACGTTCTGTGTACGCGACTAATACGTTATGCATACGTCCAACTCGTTATGAATACACTATTGTACGCCCAAAACTGAAAAAACCAATAGTTCAGCATACGCCAGCGTTTTAGATAAATTTTTATACGTTGCCATACGCTGGCTAAATCGTCAAGGTGTGACAGCGGCTTCATCGTCAGTTTTCCTACCCTTCCTCCTGCCCATGGTTCACTGAAGCTTCTGGTGAGGCAATTGGCCTGAAACAACTTGCCTTTGCCTCGTGGAAAGCAAACCCAACTGAGGGTAATCTCAGTTCCTTCCACAAAACTCGGAACAAGTGTGTATCTACCCTCAGGAGAGCCAGAAAACAACATCTTTCTCATCTCAAGTCTGAATTCTCAAACCTCTCTCCCTCCTCAAAATCCTGGTGGTGTCTAATCAAATCTGTTTCTGGTGTATGTTCCCCCTCCATCCCCTCCCTAACCTCAAATGTCCGCACTGCTGACACCGCTCGTGAAAAGACTGAATGCCTAAACTCGGTGTTTGCATCAAAATATTGTGTCAGAAACCAATCTCTTTCAGTAGCCACCTTAACCAGTCGCACCCAACTGCCCCTGGACTCTGTGTCCTTTTCTCCTGACAAGGTGGAGAATTTGCTGTCAAACTTCGACTCAGATGTTGCAATCGGTCCAGACGGCATCAGCCCACATGTCCTAAAAACCTGCTCCTCTGCTCTTGCTCACTCTCCCTCTGTTCTATTCACCCTCTCATTTGCTCAAGGTCATCTGCCATCTCCTTGGAAATCAGCAAATATTACCACCCTGCATAAAAAAAATGCAAAAACATATCCCTGTAACTACAGACCAATCAGCTTTCTCCCAACCATCAGCAGGATTGTGGAATCAATCATCACTTCAGACATTAAATCCTTCCTCTTCTCCAATGGCTTGATTTCCGATCATCAATTTGGTTTCACATCAGGTCACTCTACCCTAGATATGATGCTTCTGCTCTCCCAACAATGGATGGAGGTACTCAATACCAGACAAGAAATCAGAGCCGTATCCCGAGACATAACACATGTTTTTAACATTGTCTGGCACCCCGCCCTGCTCACCAAACTCTCTTCCTATGGTATCCAAGGCCATCTCCACTCATGGCTCGCAGACTTCCTCTCCTGTCGCAGTCAACGTGTGTCCCTAAATGGAGTTCTCTCATCCCTTCTTCCTGTCTCGGCTGGAGTTCCTCAAGGCGGTGTTCTGGGTCCTGTTCTGTTTCTGTTTTTTTATCAATGATCTCTCCAACTCTCTGGAAAATCTTCCTTATCTCTTTGCTGATGACTCTACCCTCTGTCATCCCTCTGACTGGCAAACAGCAGCTTCTTTGCTCTCTCTAGATCTGAATAAAATCACAAACTGGTCCAACAGATGGAATGTCTTTCAATTCTGACAAATGTCAGACTCTCACTATGTCTCTACGAAAGGACAATTTAGAACCCCCACCGCCCCCCCCCCCAATCTACTTTCTCAACAATCCTCTGGAAGAAGTCCTTTCATTTAAGCTTCTGGGTCTCACTACCTGCTATGATCTTTCCTGGGAAAGCCACATTTCCAACCTGGTTTCCAAAGCCAGTCGCCGACTGGGAATACTCTGTCGTGCAATGTGCTTCCTCAGCCCACCTGAGCTCCTGACCACTCACAAATCTTTCGTCCACAGCCTGATGGAGTACTGCTTTCCCCTCTGGTCTGGTGCTCCTGCCTCTCACCTTTCTCGGCTTCACGCTGTGGAAACCAAGGCATTTAGGATCATTGGTATTTCCCGCAATGAGGCTGTCTTTGGGTCTCTCACTCTCTCACCACAGGCAGGTCGGTGGTCTTTCTGTCTTCTACTGTCTCTTCTCCAGTCTTGCCCCACCCCCCCCCCCCGCTCTGTCTGTGATGTGTCCCCACCATATTTCTGCAGGGCGCTCAACGTCTGCCAGCAACCCTCTTCTGGTAAAATCACCAAAATAACCTTCACTTTTTCATTCCTCTTTTTCCCGCCTTTGGAATAAAGTCCCACACTCTCTTCAATCCCATTCTTCCCTCTAGGCCTTCAAAACAGCTGTTCACCACCACCTCTTACAGGGAAAAAATATCTGCTGTTTTACCACCCTGCATAAATTTTTTTTTTACCCATTTTACCCCATCCCAAACCTCGACCTTTTCTACCCCCGATAATCCACCTCAAACCCACCTCCTTTAAATTCCCTGCTTTCCTGCCTGAAAGTCCCTGTAATATCCATCTTGTGTTCCCCGCCCCCATCACTCTCCCTTCCACAGATCTCCTAATGTCTCTGTTCCCCACTGCTTTGTCCTTCCCTCTCCTGCTCCTCTTGTATCTTGCCCCCCTTGCTGTGCATTGTGTGTTTGCTCTCATATGATCCTCGACTATGTATAGAAAAAAAGAAGAGCAATCAGAGATTGCAGACCCTCGCCAGGACTTGTTTAGTATGGTGTTTAGGTGGCTTTGTGTGGTATATTTTGCATGATCTTTGTGTACTGGTGTGTTATGTAATTAATAAGAGATAGATTAAACTAGATCTGCCACTTTATAGCTGCTGGCAGTGATGACCGGGTACCAAGACGTCCTGCTTTGATGCGACCCCGCTTTGCTCGGAAACTTGACCCTGATCCATGACGTTTATTATTATTCAATCGAATTTTTAATGGGATTAAAATAGATTCAATTCAAATCAACTGGAAGTCCAAATAGATACAGTCCTGCGTTGGAGTAATCAGAAGGAACCGAAACAAGCAAAAAGCGAAGATGAAGTCATCATGAGTAACCTGGATAGGATTCGCATTTTAGCTGCAACTATTATACCTTCAAACCCTTCCAGGCACATCCAAGTGAACCTCAATCAAAAAAAACAAAAAAAATCAAAAAGAGCCCAGATCTTTTTTTCTTCTTCCTTCAATTGGTCTAGCATTGTTCCAACCAAGATAGACTGGGAGGGAATTACCACAGATTTGACCAAAAATCGTCGGCATGCACCAGCAGTGAAAACGCTCGGCCGCTCTAATTAAAATCTAATCAAGATAAGATTGGTGCTTTGCTGAGGGCACGCTCCCTGCTCAGGTAGCCACGTGACCTCCAGTTAAACGGCATAATTAGATGGTGGACACTGGAACTCGTGCTGAACTGGGTGGTGTTTGTGGTTCTTAAACAACCCACCGTACCACAACGTTAATTGTGAGTGGTGGCCCCAGGTCCGGCTCTTCCGAGGACAACCGGGGATTAATCCCCCTGAGTGACAAGCTGGTGTCTCGGTACCCATGGCCGCAACAATATATATGTATGTATAAATATAAATATAAACATGTATATATATATATATATAAACATGTATATATATATATATATATATGTATGTATATATATATATATATATATATATATATATATATATATATATATATATAAATGTATATATATATATATATATACATTAATATTTATATATATATATATATATATATATATTTATATTTATACATACATCTTATATATTATTTCCGAGTTTATGGTTTCGTGTCGCGCTATCTTCGACTTTGTTCTGCGCTCGAGTAACGTGATATTCGGCTTACATTATCTCAAAGACCATATGAGGTGCATGGCACAAAAAAGTAAATAATATGGTTCTGAAACGGTGAAATCGTATTCCACTTACTGCATTAAAGTAAAATTACTACTGATACTCTGCATCAGTTCCTTTCTCAAACACACCCACCCCAACATGTAACGCAGAGCGCGGGTTATGCGAGTATATATATAAATATGTCAACATTATGTTTATATATAGATATACATATATATTTGTTTACATCCATATATTTTAAGTACACGACCAGTCAAAAGTTTGAAAACACCCCCATTTTTCAAGTTTTTACTGAAATTTAAGCAGTTCAATGTTTCAATTTAGTCTGAAATTAAGGCATGGAACAAATATACAATTGCAGACAAAAAAAGAAATCATGGGATCGTTTTGTTGAACAAAATTTAATCTAAATTTATGACTCATCAAAGTAGCCTCCTTTTGCAGATATAACAGCCGAATATACTCGTGGCATTCTTTATACAATGGAAATCAAATATTGTTCGGAAAGTTGTTCCCAACACTGTTGCAGAAGTTCCCACAAATGTGTTGCAATTGTCGGTTGCTTTGCTTTCACCCTTCTGTCCAGTTCATCCCAAACCAGCTCGATGGGGTTTAAGTCTGGAGACTGTGCTGGCCATTCCATGATTTGTAGCCAACTGTCTTGTTCTTCTCTTCTAAGGTTGTTATGACATAGCCTGGAGGTATGTTTTGGGTCGTTATCTTGCTGTAGTATGAACCCCTGACCAACTAGGTGTAGACCAGAGGGTATTGCATGGCGCTGCAAAATGCTGTGGTAGCCCTTTTGGTTCAGGGTGCCAGTCACTCTGTGCAAGTCGCCGACTCTGGATCCATCAAAGGAGCCCCAGATCATCACACTTCCTCCTCCATGTTTGACAGTTGGTGTCACACACTGAGGAACCATCCTTTTGCCTTCTCGACGGCGTACAAAAACCCTGCGTGATGAACCGAAGATTTCAAATTTTGATTAATCGGTTCATAAGACCTTCTTCCAGTTTTCAGTAGTCCACTGGTGGTGCTTCATGGCCCAGACAAGCCTCTTGTTCTTATTTTGCCATCTTTGCAATGGCTTTCTTACTGACACTCGACCTGTCAAACCTGCACCTCAAAGTCTTCTCTTCAGTTGAAACTGAGACTTCCTTACTTCGACCAGTGTTTAGCTGTGCTTGAAGCTGCTGTCCTGTGAGCCACCTATCACATAAGCTGTTGACTCTCAGAAACTTGTCTTCTGATTGTGTTGTGGCTTTGGGTCTGCCAGATTTCTTCCTGTCAGAGTTTCCTCCAGTTTCCAAGTGCCTTTTGATGGTGTAGGAAACTGACACCTTGGCTTGCTTTGCAATTTCTCCAAAGGAAAGACGAATGCTTTTAAGGGTTATAGTGGTCTGTCTGTCTTCCTTTGTTGATTGTCTTTTTCTCACCATTATGATCGCGATATACTCCTTCCTGCAGTGCAATATTGTCCAAATCATGCTTCAGAGGGTGCAGCAACACAGTCTATTCCAACACTGCTTTTATCCAGACAGAGAGTTTGTAACTAATCAACAAAAGTTGCAACACCTGTAGGAATTGTTTGCATCAACTTTCAAGGCTTAATTTACTTCCATTGCTCCAGATCAGCTGCAGTTGCTAACCCATTACTTGTTCCCTGAAAAGGGCCTTTTTTAACAACTCTGAAATTTACATTATTTTTCAGTTTTTGGTCACCTAAACTTTTTTTTTTTTACCTCTGGCAGTTTCCTGCTTAGCTTTGTACCATTTCAGGTTATTCACTGGGTTTGAATTGTTTAAATTTCAGTAAAAACTGAAAAATGGGGGTGTTCTCAAACTTTTGACCGGTCGTGTACATATACATATATATGTGTGTGTGTGTGTGTTATATTATATATATATATATATATATATATATATATATATATATATATATATATATATATATATATATATATATATATATATATATATATATATATATATATATATATATATATATATATATATTGTTGCGGTATTCGCGCCCGCCGGCGTGCTGACGGCCACGTAACTCGAATCGCGGCACGTCGCCCACCGGACGGACAATCCAGTCGTGACCCTCTCGGACTAACGCCGGGAACCAGTCACGGGTGGACCTTTCGGTCTCACCGCGATCGAGCCAATCAGCCCCCGCGTGGGATAGGGTTGCTCGCCAAATTCGACCTACCTAAGTACCCACGCGGAGGATAGACCGGGCGACCGCACCTCGCCGCAGGTCGACTTCGGACACGGGCCACTTAAGCGACCCGTTCCGTACTATCAGAATAACCGAGCGGTGTTATCGTCGACCTCGACGGTTCGATTAATTATCGGGCGTATTCAGCCCACTACCAACCCTTTACGTGAAGCAAGATGGGGATTCAATAGAGGAAAAGACGAAGCGAAGCGGGAAACAGTTCAACACAAAGCACATTTATTCGCGGCACACGGGAGCACACATATACAATTCCACCAAATGCACACAGAAAAGACACAATGTAATTTACACAAAAAGCAAATGTAAAAGCGAAAACACAATTCAGCGCTAATACCGACTACCGAGCACACGGCAACACTTATACAATTCTACTTCACAGACGGCGCCGACAACACATACCCAAAACCAAGGAAAAGAATACCCTCAAGGATGAGGCGGGCCTGAGGCCGAGACCGGGTCGTGCCTACCCGTCTGGTGATGAGACGCGGAGCGGCGATGGCGCCTCAACTCCGCGGGCCTCGCGGACAGTGTCTGGTAGGGGGTGGGAAAGGGGCCCCCTTGGTCGCACTATCTCAGCGCGGGGGGAAACAGGAGGGGGTTGCTGATGCTCGGGGTATAGAGGATTTTTATTATCCCGCGACGAGCGTCTCCACCTCGGCCAGGTCGCGCTGTCGGCCTCCCTGGGGTGCAGCTCCCGACGCGAGCACCCCCTCGTCTGGTGTCGCTGCCTTTCCACAGCTCCGTCCCCTCCGTTCCGACTCCAACGCACACGACGACCAGCTCCTTCTTGCCAACTCCACCGCCCGCGAAGTCTTGACTCTCTGTTTCCGACTCTCCTACTCTCCTACTCTCCGCCTCTGGACTCTCTGGACTGACGAACACGGTCCTTTTATCAGCCCCGTAGCTTCGCCCTCTCATCTTTGAGCCCTCCCTTCGACCTTTCACCTCGCTCCCCATTGGCCCGAGAAAAAGTGGGCGTGAAGGCTTTTTGATCCATAAATTTGCATATATCGATCGCCCTGGGGGCCGGCCAGTCGCCCCTCGCTCACCGATTGGACGGCAAAAAGTGGGCGTGTGTCGTTTTTGATCCGTTTTTGAAGCACAAAATCCGTGATTTTGTACACGCTGTTCGGCGCGCGCCCTGCACGAGTCCAACACCGGTACCCACAGCGGGGCAAGAACGGTGGCGATGCGACGGTTGCGAGGTGTGACGGGAAGGTCGTGGCGGTTGTGGTGAAGCGGCGTTGTGGTTGGTGGTTGATGTTGTGGTTGTGGTGGTAATCATGGCGGTTGGTCCAAAATAAAGATAGCAAAAGAAAAACGGCTATCCTGAAGAGTCGCAGCACGCATAAATGACATGTATTCCCACTAGACAACGGGTTTGGGCCTAACTACACATGTACTTACCGAGATATCTCACCTAAGGGACCTGAATGGTGGTTTGCGAATTTGGTAACCACAACAATATATATATATATATATGTATGTATGTATACATATATATATATATATGTATATATATGTATGTATGTATACATATGTATATATATGTATATATATATATGTATATATATATATATATATATATATATATATATATATATATATATATATATATATATATATATATATATATATATATATATATATATATATATATATATATATATATATATATATATATATATATATATGTATATATGTATATATATATATATATATATATATATATATATATATATATATATATATATATATATATATATATATATATATATATATATATATATATATATATATATATATATATATATATATATATATGTATGTATATATATATATATATATATATATATATATATATATATATATATATATATATATATATATATATATATATATATATATATATATATATATATATATATATATATATATATATATATATAATACCTGGTGTTGGCGCAGTGGTTAGGGCAGCGGCTTGGGATCCAAAAGGTCCAAGTTCAAGCCCCGTTGGGCCACTGAATTAATACACCAGGGGGTTGACTCAGCCTGTCATCCTTCCGAGGTCGGCAAAATGAGTACCAGTATACTGGGCCGGTGTATACCCCGGTTAGAATAGGTGTACCATATCCCTGCCTCGTAAGAGGCGACCAGGGTTGCGTCAGGAAGGGCATCCGGCGTAAAACATTTGCCAAATCACTATGCGGATCATACGGATGATCCGCTGTGGCGACCCCTAACAGGAGCAGCCGAAAGAAGATATATATATATATATATATATATATATATATATATATATATATATATATATATATATATATATATATATATATATATATATATATATATATATATATATACATACACACATAAGCATATTGTTATGGCCACGGGTACCAAGTTTATTATGAGTGGGTCAATCCCCGTTTGTCTTTGGAAGAACCGGACCTGGGGCCACCGCTCACAATTAACTTCGTGATACATGTGTTGCTTTAGAACCACAAACGCCATTCAGTTAACCGCGAGTTCCAGTGTCCGCCGTCTAATTTTGCCGTTTTACTAGAGGTCACGTGGCTTCCTGAACGGGAGCATGCCCTCGCAAAGCACCAATCTTATCTTGATTAGATCTCAATTAGGGTGGCCGAGCGTTTAACCGCTGTTGTGTGCCGACTATTCCAGGTCGTCATGTGGTAATTACCTCACAGTCGATCTAGGTTTGGACAATGCGGGATCAATGAAAGGAAATGATAAGCATGGACAGGTTGGAACGTCAACAAAGGAATTTATTAATCGGAAAAAATAACAAAAATAACTTTTTATTTCCTTGTGGTAAAAATAAGTTTATTCAAATCAATCAAAATAATTGCAAGTAAACAAAGAATTAATCAGGCATTGATAGAAAAAGAGACAAAGAGCAGATGCTTATCACTATGCCCCACCTAACAATTAAAAACGAGACAAGGGTACCAAGCATAGCATCCGGGGGGGGGGGGGGGGAGAAGAATCATCTTGCTCACCAAATATAAGTCGTCGTACGTCAAATATATCGTCCTGAAATGAGTGAGCGTGCCTTGTCCATTGTCTGCGCCCAGCCTTACCGTGCACCCACTCGCAAACAGGCTTGAACGTCAATCGACATCATCCCCAAGAATCAGGTACTCCAAGAGCAGGTCTCAAGCAGAACCAACATTAATGGTCCGAGCATCACCCACCGCCAGGAGACACCAGGAGCCACAACCGACGGACTGCTGTTCGGAGCTGAGAAGCTGACGCGCTGTGAGATACTGTAAAGCTGCAAGGCCATCACCAACTGTCATAAACTCAACTGTCGCCAGCTCACCAACCGTCTGTCTGGAACTGATGAAGCAACCCTCTGACTGGAACTGACGAAGCAAATGTCTGACTGGAACTGATGATAGCTGTTGCCCAGCTGTCCCCAACTGACTCTCAATGCTGTCAAAACCGCAACCAGCTATCGCCAACTTACTGTCACCAATTGACCGTCACCAACTGACTCTCAAAGCTGTCAGAACCGCAACCAGCTATCGTCAACTGACTGGACAAAAATGGACTTCTCGTCCTCTTTTTAGGCGGCTCATCTGGGTGGAGTCTCAAGCAGACTCCAGCCAATCCACCCACCCATTTGTGCATCATTGCACTTGACAACCCACCCATCCAGCGATCATTCCTGGCCTATGATGCCATGTTTGTGGTTCTGGACGAACGGCAGAAAGCAGGCATTTGCCAGAATTACTGAGCGAAGATGTGAAATGTGAATAAAAAGTCAATAACAATTATCACCTCAATGTTCAGCCCAATACGAAAAAGAGCCAGTTGGCATCCATAGAGCTGCTGAACGGGGTGGCAAACGTCGATGGAAAAAGGTGGGTGTCAACGGTGATGGAAAGAAGTTGGTGTCGAGCCTAAGTTGGGCTAATGGCTATCTCTCATGCATCAACGTGTCTGTCGTAAAGGGAAAACAGGAACTTTCCATAAGAGAGGGGATCTGTTCTTTAGCCTTCTCAACGCATCAAAGTTAGAATCCCACCAGACATGACGATGAGTCTATCCTGGACATGCATTTCGGGAAATAACTGTCTGAGTAATAACTGTCTTAAGATATATATATATATATATATATATATATATATATATATATATATATATATATATATATATATATATATACATACATATATACATATATATATATATATATATAT
>NC_140961.1:95614284-95619284 GCF_056783735.1 Eptatretus burgeri
ATGACATGTATTCCCACTAGACAACGGGTTTGGGCCTAACTACACATGTACTTACCGAGATACCTCACCTAAGGGACCTGAATGGTGGTTTGCGAATCTGGTAACCACAACACTACCCCTTCCCTTTTTACACACTCGTCCCGAGTCGTCAAATTTTCGTGTGCCATCATGTGTAGTTTTCCCTAGTACATTTTACCTACGGATCCCTGAGTGCGACATTCATGGTATTCGTGTCCCCAAAATAAATAACCTGAGGGCTGCGTAACTATCTAAACAAACTCACTCACACGGACGACTTAAATAAAATTGCCGGCGCTAAGACAGACATGCCGGGGGCGCACTCATATGTACAGTACATCTTAACCTTAACTTACAAATTTTACACTAAACCATGGCCCAGGATCATTGAACTCTGCAAAGAAAAGCAGTTAGCAGGGAGCCAGGCTGCCCACATGCAGTCTCTGACTCAAACAATGCAGGTGACAGGGAACGTGGCTGGCTGCTCACACGCAGTCCAAGGCCTTCCCTTTTGAACTGAACTCAGTGAACCACAACGGTGCATGGGCTGCACAACGCAGTCTCCGTGCCAGCTCAAGTGGCACACGCAATGAGCACAACGAATGGATGCATGGACACAAACACGGTGCACGGGCCGCCACTGCAGGCCCGTGTTGTAGCTGCCAACAGGGCAGTTCTTGCAGCTTGCAAACTGTTGCCTTGCGGATCCTGGCGCACATGGCAATGAACAGGGGGGGGGGGGCAAAGCAAAAATTGAACGGGGCTGGTGAACATGGGCAGTGGGCATGGCATGGCAAAGGTGATCAGGCAAACACAGTTCGCAGAAGAAGGAGGCCGCTGCAGGCAAACACAGCCGGCAGACGAACTGGCCGGAACAGGCCTTGAAGCACCACAGCTGCAGATGATCTGGCCGGCACAGGCCTTGCAGCAAAACACGGCCAGCCGATGAAGTTGGCCAGCCTTTGCCGTTCAGTGGAGGTTGGTGGAGGGAGTGCGGTGGTGCTGGCCACTTGGAAGGCGGGCTCGGACCTACCTACCTGTCTCCCTCCCAACCTATCGCCTTTGCCTGTCACTGTACATACCCACTCCCTTAATTTGTCAAACCCCAATTTAGCCCCAACTTATTTTTTTGTTGTTTTTATTTTTACTTCCCCACTATAAATCGTCCCCTAACCCCCTTTATCGTCCTTGTTCGGCTAACCTATCCTGTCACCTAGCCTACTCCCAACCCCGACGTTCCCTTCCCAGAGGGGAATAAGGGAGAGCTAACGTCCTGTGTCGAGGCCCAACTCAAGCCTCAGAATGGCCTCCCAGAGTTCGGCGATCTAACCCAAAGTGGGTCCAGCGGCCCACAACGACAGCGAGGGGATGGATGGTGCGGAGGGGTACATCTCCTAATCTACCCTAACCATTTAACTGTTAAACTACCCCGGGGCTTTCAACAAGCGCCTCTCGCTTAAACTATTGGTTCTAACAACCCAGATTCCCGTCGCCTGTGTTGGTGTCCTCACAATTTCGGGCCTCACCCCCCAATTTTCTCTCCGTGCCCTCACACGGTCTCCTGGCTGGGACACGTGGCTCCCTTTGGCAGGCACGACCCTCTGCCGATTCTCCCGCTATGGCACCCCGGGCACTACACTGCCTCCGAGCCTACCAGCTCCCTAACACCGGGAGTGCCCCCATGGCACCTCCCTGAAACGCACACGTGGCAGGCCGGCCTCCCGGGCCCCTTTCCGAGGGTCACCCGTGCCCACTGCACTGCCCACGCGGCTAATGGCGCCCGGGCCCCCGCACCAAGCAGGCGCACCCGTGCCCACTACTCTATCCCGGCCCCCATGGGCCCATGGCCTACCACGGCCGACTAGCCTGGTGCCCGGGGTACCCACTCAGCGATACTCACCTTTCGCAGCCACGCTCCCAAGCCCGTCAACAGGGGCTCCTGCACCCCTCCAAATGGGTCTCGAGCCTACTTTCCCACCAACAACAAAACGACCTCCATTTTTCAATTTGACTAACCCAGCTAACTCACTCTACACTGACCCCGGGGTCCCTTGGGGGGGAGTCACTCCTCCCCCCAATCACTCATCGCACCATGCATTCCCCATTCGCTCCACTCACACAGACCCGCTGGCCTCACTCACTCAACATGTACACGTACTCGCCTCACAACTCTTCAACACACTCACCGCTGAACTCTGCCATCCTTCTAACTACCTCCCCTAACTAACTCGTGCTCCCACGTCGTCCCTTAAACTAGTAGCACGTTCCTTTTAACACTACGTAGCTAAGCTACGTCCCCTCTACACATCCAAAGTCTGTCCATGTCTCCAAATAAATCATTTTATTTCCCAACCTAAAGCTCACTAAATCCCTCTAACTAATCCATTCCACGGACTCCATGAGGACTTACCCCCTGCCCCATGAAGTCGGTCTAACTAAGCTAACCCTTCCCCCTAACTAGTTTTCATCCTGTGCCCAGGTAAGGGGGTCTTCCACCCCTTGCCCAGGAATCCTGTACACCCGAAAGTGAGGCTTGCTTTTTTTTTTTTTTTCCATGCGCAGCGCCAGCGCGGCAACTCAGAGCTCGCGCACTTTGCACCTGCCCGTGACGTCATGCAGCTGCACGTGTTCCTCGTCCCTCCTTGGACGACGGTACCATCGGCCGGGATACCCCTCCTGCCGGATTCCAACCACACGTGCAGCCATGACGTCACCGTGCGCATATAAAAAAAAACACAAGCCACACGTCTCGAGGGGTTCCCCACGCGAACACATGTGCTTTGCCCGTTGGAGCTTAACACGCACGATCGCGTGGAGAACCCGTCCGGTCCAAATCCGTTTACCTGCCTAAACTTTGTCCGTCCGCGGGATCGGCAAATCCACCGCGTGCGTTTCCGGACCGGGACTTCACTCTCGCAAGCGAGCACGTGGCGGTCTCGTGCGTTGCACAGCACGAACCGCGTGCTCACTGCTGGGTGAACCCGGCACGGTCCTCGAAACAACTACAGCCGCTACTCGGCTTTCGTTTCTCCCATGTCGCCGTCTCCGTCTCCATTCAACCCACGCACACCTGCGTGTCACGACGCACACAGTCCACTCAATCACATTCACACGGGGAGACGCGGCTGCGTGCTCCCGCATGCCAACCGACATCTCCCTCTCATACCGCTCTCTCACACACACGGTCTCCCTGGCACACAGCGACCTTGCACACGGCCGTTCACTCACGCGTGCCTCACTACTCACACAAACCATACTACTCACACGTGGTGCTCCATTCACTCGCGGGGCACTCACCCGCGGTGCCTCACCCACACACGCGAGGGCACTCAACCGCTGTGCCTCATCCACACACCGTGCCTCACTCATACACGCGGGGGCACTCACCCGCGGTACCTCACTCATACACACGGCGACACTCACACACGCGGTCTCTTCCACACAACGTCCCTTACTCATACACGCGGGGGCACTCAACCGCGGTTCCTCATCCACACACCGTGCCTCACTCATACACGCGGGGGCACTTAACCGCGGTGCCTCATCCACACACGCGGGGGGCACTCACCCGCGGTTCCTCACTCATACTGGCCGTTTCACTCACACACACGGCCTCTTCCACACACGGTTCCTCATCCACACACGGTGCCTCATCCAAACACGGCGTGCTGGGAAGCACGCACTCCAGCACCATCGCCACCACACCACTCACACACGGGGTCGCTTCCACACACGGGGACGCACTCACGCCTTGCACCACACACACAGGGACAACCACACTGGGGATTTGTGTCCCCACAAGGGTCTCCGGGCCTCTATACCCCCCAAGCTCTCCAAGCACCTGTCCACAGCACTCGTCCCCTCAACCTCGCAAAGCACGACCGAACTCACCTGGTCGTGACTCGCCTCAAGGGGGCATACTCCCTCCCCTCGTTCCTGGAGGAGGCCATCCAGGTGCTCGCACCGGGTCCCAACACGCTCCGCGAGCTCACCCCCATTGTCCTCCACTACCTCCGTGTGTGCGTGCGCGTCACTTACCCCGTCTTCATCGTGTAGTCTTCCCTCTATCGTTCCCATCTCCCGTGTCTCTGCCAACTCTTCACCCTTTACCTCCCTTGTCTCAACTATTATTTCTGTTGTCGTCACCTCGTGTCTCGTCTCACACGTTTTGGTCTCCCCATTTAATTTTTCCCTTTTGGTCATCGTCACGACCCTCGCCCAACACGTTCCACGAATTATTTTTTCACCCGCCTCCACCGCAGGCCTGTCAGCCGTTGCACCCCCACCCAGCTCGTTTGCTCCCACACGTGGAGTCGCCATTTTTATCTCCCCGGTCACGGCCTTCATGCCCGCCTGCAGGCTTCGGCCCATGTTCTGCGTCTCACCCCGCAGCTTTTTCATTTCTTCCCTCATTTGCTGTGTATTCGCATCCATCGTCGTTTTCACTTCATTTGTATTTGTATCCATCTTTTCGTTCATTTGTTTGTTCATGCCTTTCATTTCGTTTTTCATTTCATTTGTATTTGTATCCATCGTCGTTTTCACTTCATTCATTTGTTTGCTCATTGCCGCCAGCATGGCGCATAGCTGGGCCATGTTGGATGCACTCAGCTGAGCCGTTTCGGCAAAGGTTGGGGAAGGGTCTTGGTGGAGAGGGGGGGGGGAGGTGTCATACACCGCGGCCGCCGCCGCACCCACCTCGGGTCCTGGGTTCAGTTGGGCGAGTCCGTGTTCCTGCACAATCAACATTTCCTGCTCGGGGATTCCATCCTGGGCCATGGACTCTACATTATTACACATATACATTTCTAATACCCCCAGCTCCCTCTCGCCTTGAGACGCCATCTTGCTTCTCGTGAAGGGTTAATTTGCTCGCTCGTAATTTGGAGGGAATCGGGGGTCGCTTCTCTCACCCCTGGACCGATTCCCGTAAATTTAGCCGGAGACAGGAGAGCCCGTTTTCCTGTTCTCCGATACCAGTG
>NC_140961.1:95624284-95631784 GCF_056783735.1 Eptatretus burgeri
AAGCCAGTCTGTAACTGGGGGTTCTATCTCCCCAACTGGTAAGGTACAGGATTACGTTGATATCGCGATTAAAGACGCATGACCCGAGGCCTGTGCCGAGCCGGCCGGCATTATAGACTCCCAGAGACGGTGGTGGTGAGGGTGGCACCAGGGACTGGGTCAGATTCCCGCCACCTCGGATCCGCAACAACTGGTCGTCAGGAGTGGGATGACGAACTCTCCGCTTCCACCTCTGTAAATTTGCAGAACACCGATTGTGTTAACAATTGGTAGTGATTTATGCTTGAACGGATCGGAGGAAAAATTTGCAAATTATAAAGAAAATGGAGTCACAAAATGGCGGCGCAGCTCCATCTCGGCGCGACACGGAGCGGGAGTGGGCTAATTATAGTGCGAGCCACAAGGCGCGAAGGAAACGCTCCCGCCCACCGATTCAGACCACCTGGTCACGGCATGTGCCATGGCAGGATGACTATGCAAACATTGGCAAGCTTCAGGCACAATTGGGGGGATGTCTTGGAAAAGGTGAAGCGTTTTGAAGACTATTTCGAGGAGGTGCAAAGTGGAGTGGACGAGTCACAACGGCTCGCAGAAGAGCTTCAGCAAAATTACGTGTACGGGGGGACACAGCGATTGGACGATTTACTGGAACGAATTCGGTGGCAAAAACATAACTTAGCCAACAGAGTCAACAAACTATGTGGAAAAAAGAACTTGGTCGTGTTTTATACCCGTCAGTTGGAATACGCGAAAAGCAAACTGAATGAAAGAATAGAGGAAGAGCAAATTAGTAATTCCCAGGATAGAGAGAACTTAGACGGAGAATGGAAAACGAAGCTGGAAACGGAAAAACGGGAGCACGATGTGGAATTGAAACTACTGAAGCGAGAGCTGGAAGAAGGCATTCGGAAAAGAGAAAGCCTCGAACAGAAGATAAAAAAGGAGGGGAACATCTGGAGCAAGGGAAGGAAGAATGGTTGGAAAAGTCAAAACAGTTCGAAGAAATGAGGGAGGAAGGAGAAAGTAAAACAAAGCTAGAAAAGGAAAAACACAAACAAGATGGGGAATTGGAACTACTGAAGCGAGAGGTAAGGGCAAGCCAGTTTAAAAGAGAAATCCTGGAAGCGGAGATAAGAATGGGAAAGGAATGGCAGAAAAAAACTAAAGGAATACAGTAAAAAAGGGACGAATTGAGGGTGGAAGCATTGGAAAGGGAGGCGGAGATGAGCAAGAGAATGGGTGAAATGAGTGAGGAAGCATGCAAAGTGAGAGAGGAATTATGGAAAAAAGCTTCTGAGTTACAGGAACATCAAGACAAAGAGACGGGATTACAAGATGAGCTGAGGATCTTGAGAGAGGAAAGAGCGAGAACGGAGAATGAAACGTTAAGGGACCACACTGAGCAAAGCAAGGTTGGAGTGTGCGGAGATGAGAAAGGAATTAGAAAAGAAAGCTTCTGAGTTACAGAAATACCAAAACAAAGAGACGGAATTACAAAACGAGATGAGAATGTTGAAGGAAGAAAGAACGACAGCAGAGAATGAAACGTTAAGAAACCACACTGTACAGATCGAACAGCTCGAAGCTAAAGCAAGACTAAAGAATGAGATGCAAGAAAGAGTACTGAAAGAACAAGGAATAAAGCAGGAGAAGGAAATCAGCCAACTGAAGGAAACAACGAGATTGCAGAATGAGGAACAAGAGAGACAGTGGAATAAAAAACAAAAAGAGTATGAATTGGAGGTTGACCAATTGAAAGAAAAAGCAAGGATGGAGTACGAGGAGATAGTGAAAGAACAAGGAATGAAGCAGGAAAGGGAAATCAGCCAATTAAAGGAATCAATGAGATTGGAGAAGGAAGAACATGAGACAGTGGGATAAGAAACAAAAAGAACAAGGAATGAAACAGGAAAACGAGATCAACAAAATGAAGGAAATGATGACATTGGAGAAGGAAGAACATGAGAGACTGTAGGATAAGAAACAAAAAGAACAAGGAATGAAACAAAAAGAAAGATAAGAACAACTGAAGGAGAAAGCAAGGTTGAAGTATGCGGAGATCGTGAAAGAACGACGAATGAAACAGGAAATGGAAATATGCCAATTGAAAGAAATGATGAGATTGGAGAATGAAGAACATGAGAGACGGTGGGGTAGAAAACAAAAACAATATGAGTTTGAAATTAACCAACTCAAGGAGAGAGCAAAGCTGGAGTCCATGGAGATGGAAAAACTCCGGAAAGATAACGAACAACTCATAAGGCTCAGAGAGGAAGAACGACTCGAATGGAAAAGAAAATGGAGCCACGAAATAGAACAGCACAATAATATGGGATGTGTGACGTCACCACAGGGAGTAATGTTGGTGGTGCGGAACTTGATTGACACCACTCGTCAGATGACACCACACTTAGAGTAAACCCTGGTGATGGAGACATTGAGGGAGCATGTGGGGTTGTTAACGAGTGAGACACATTTTGAGCAGGTCCAGCGTGTGGAGCTGACAGCCCCGGAGGAGTATGGCGAACCGATGATGAGCAACCTGCTGGAGAGAAGCGACCGGACAGAGGTGACTCTGGAACGAAGCAGGTACGTGGGTACATGCATACATGGTGCGGATGGTGAGCTTAAGGTAGAAAGTGAATTTTATGTTAACGAAGAGACTCTGTCCGATGGGGTGCACATATGCGTGACCCCTGAAGGTGTGTGTGGAGTGCCTGCGAATGAATGCTGTGAGACCACAGTCCAGACTACAGCACCGGTATGTGTTGCCGAGGCCGCAGTGTGTGTGGGTACTCACCTGGCGGTCGAGGATGTCGCCCTGGAGTGCGAGGCAGTTGGTCAGTGCACAGGCAAGGTTGAAGGTGTGGAATGTCAACACATAACCTTGGAATGTGTGCAGCCTGCTGTGTGTGGGAGTCCTGAGCATGGAATGAGTGGTGACATAGGAAATAGGTTTGAGGTGCAAGGGGAAATAGAAATGCCACCAGGACAGAACTTGAGACAAGGGATGGAAACCATAATGGACAGCTCCGCATGGGTTCTTACAGAGTTAGAGGTTCTGCATCCAGGAGCAGTGTTAGATTGGATTTTGGAAATCCAATTTACAAATTGGATTTTGATTTCTCTATCAGCCTCACAGGAACTTTGGAGTGGAGTGCAGATGAGTGGCAGGCGGCACTGGCGTGTCATTTGGTCTTCGACCCCTTCTGAGCACATGAGTGGTTTGGCTAGCTGAGTGGGGTTTATCTGTCTTGAGAGAGTTTTGAAGAAGAGGAGGAGGCTATTCCACTGATTGGGGTTTACCTGACTTCCGTGAACCCTGGAGGAGAGGAGGAGGCCGTTCCACCTATTGGGGTTTGCCTGACTTCCGCGAACCCTGGAGAAGAGGAGGAGGCCGCTCCACCTATTGGGGTATATCTGATTTCCGTGAACCCTGGAGAAGAGGGGGAGGTCATTCCACTGATTGGGGTTTACCTGACTTCCGTGAACCCTGGAGAAGAGGGGGAGGTCATTCCACTGATTGGGGTTTACCTGACTTCCGTGAACCCTGGAGGAGAGGAGGAGGCCGTTACACCGATTGGGGTTTGCCTGACTTCCGCGAACCCTGGAGAAGAGGAGGAGGCCGTTCCACCTATTGGGGTATACCTGATTTCCGTGAACCCTGGAGAAGAGGGGGAGGTCATTCCACTGATTGGGGTTTACCTGACTTCCATGAACCCTGGAGGAGAGGAGGAGGAGGCCGTTCCACCTATTGGGGTATACCTGATTTCCATGAATTCTGGAGAAGAGGGGGAGGTCATTCCACCGATTGGGGTTTGCCTGATTTGCCATTTGGGGATGTGAAAATTTTGATTGGGAATTATACCGAAAGTGATTGCATATTGAGAGATGACAGCAGGCATAAGAGTGGCACGAGTGGATTTGGGTGATTATTAATAAAGTGGTGGAGACATTACAGGCAGAGCGTTAAACGCACCTGAAACAAGTGGATGACAAAGAGTGGCTTGTTTGAGGAAGGATTGAAATGCCTGGTTCGAACCATGCAGAGGTTCCATGGGACTAGTGAAGAGATTTGAATGTTTCGTTTAAACTTTTGGAAATAAACGATTAGGGCAGTATGGAGGAGGCCAGCAGACGACGGACGTAGTGACAAATTAATTGGGGTTTGGTGACAAAGTGTACTGGTTAAATTTGATGACTAAGTGATATCCAAGGGACTGGTGTGTTTTTGCTTTCACATAAATGTGAAAGGTGTTGGATGGTGTTGTGGACTGGGTGTGTGGCACTGTGGAATGAATGACAAAAGTATTTGGGTGAATGGCATGATTGTGCAAATGAGGAGAGTGAGTGCGAACAACGTACCCTGTTGGTAGGAGTCTCCGAACCAAGTTAGTGTAGGTTAGGGGGACTTAGAGGATTTGACATGGATTCTGGCTGCTGTTCCATTGTGCAGGCGGACTGCAAGAGGTAGGTGCAGGCCAAGGTATGGGGATACTGGTTGGTAGTGTGACATGGTATGGGAAGTTGGTGAGTCGGGAAACAGGGCAGCAGGGCTTTGGGGGTTCCTGGCAGGTGAAGGCTGTCAGAGGTGCCAGGAGAGCACCGTAGGGTTCAGTGCCAGGAGAGCATGGTAGGTTCAGTGCTATGAGAGCACAGTATGGGTGCTATGAGGGCACAGTATGGGGGCTAGAGAGAGCCACCCCTTAGGAGCGCCAGAAGCACGCGCAGGTGAACCCCGAGGTCGCTTGGTGTCCTCCACCCCCGATTGGAAGCAGGCAAAGAGGCCTAGTAGTAGTCACACTCCCCAGCCAGCGAGTTATGCCTGGCACCACGCAATGGAAAAAGACAAGGAAGGGCCTTGCCCAGGTTTAATAGAATGGAACAGTGTGCCAGGTCAGGAAAATGGGTCATTCAGATCATTCTAGCCATAGCAGGGTTTGTTGCATTGAACTAAAAGTAAATGGTTAGGTTCGATGGACTCTCCTCCGCACCATTCATGTGTGACACCTGGTAGGAGTAGTGTTGATGGGAGAAATTGTTGGCAAGGGCCAGGCTGAGTCACCCTCTCCAAGTGCCAAAATGGCCACCAGTATGTCATGAGCACACTTCCACGAAGATAACAGTTGAGTAAGAAACACACCATCCTGTCTGTAGAAGAAAGAAAAAAAAAGAGAGAATAAAAAGAACTGAACCAAAACAAGTCAGGCAAGGAAGGTTAAGGGTACACTCCATCTCACCTGGTCTAAGGTCATCACACCCATTTGCGTCCTCAAGAACGCCTCCGAACTGCATTTGTTTGCCATCGATATCACCATGCCACCATTGCTGTGTCACCTGCTGTCCAACGCAGGGCTTGTTGCCTGCTGCTGCTTCAGGTCAGGTATGGGAGCATGTGCCAGAACAGCGCGTTGCTGCGTCCACTTTCCGCCGGTACTCCAGGGGCCTCCGTCTGGCCATCCCTCAAGTAGATGCCTGGCCCATCCCCATCTCCTTGAGATGCTGATCAACCTGCTGCAACCACAAGGCACATGGTCGGCCCATTGGCCTCCTCCACTCACGAGACTCCCTCGCTGAGAGAATCTGGTGAGCAGGATCAGCGTCAGGAAAACGAGCCACATGTCCATACAGCCGCAACTGACGCTCACGGACTATGCAGGTAACAAATCTCATCCGAGTCTCTCTCAGCAACCGTTCGTTGGACACAAAATCCGACCAGCGATGGCCAAGGATTCTCCAAAGAGACCTGGTACTAAAGGAATTAAGTCTCCATCTCAGATCCTTGGTCAGAGTCCAAGTCTCGCATCCACAGAGCAAGACTGGAAGTACCAAGGACCTGAAGACTCGGACTTTCGTCCTCCCGCACAGGTACCGGCAGCGCCACACCCCATGATCCAGTGAATCCATGACTCCCCAGGCCCGACCCAGACGTCTATTGACCTCTGACTCGCAGCCAGCAGAGACATGAATATCACTGCCAAGGTAAGTGAATCTCTCCACCACCTGAACAACCTCACCACAAACAGACACAGACAGGACAGCAGCATCCAAGATGTCACCGAAAGCCTGGATCTTAATTTTGACCCAAGAAACCCGTAATCCCAGCGGATCCGACTCCTCATTCAGCACCAAAAACACACGGCAGGGGTGTGTGGTGGCCCCCAAAAGGATGTCTAAAGTCTCCGCAAAGATGACTGCATCATCTGCACAATCAAGGTCCGGGATCTTGACATTCCCAAAGGATGCACCGCAGCTTGATCTCTCCAACATCCTCCCTAAAATCCAGTCCATACAAGTGCTGAAAAGTGTGGGGGCCACCACACACCCCTGCCGAACTCCAGTAACAACTGGAAATAAGTCAGAGATGGTACCACCACACTTCACAGCACTCTCAGTACCAGAGTAGAGTTCAGACATCAGATCGATCAGTTTTGGTGGCACCCCATGAAGACCAAGAATCCTCCAGAGGACATCCCGATTCACTGAATCGAACGCTTAACAGAGATCAACATAGGCTGCAAGCAGCCCGTGCCAAAACTCTCGTCTGCGTTCGGTGAGGACACGAAGGGCAAGGATACGGTCAATCATTGACCTCTTTGGTGTAAAGCCTGACTGCTCTGGACGCTGGTGCTCAAGCAGATGGTGGCGAACCCTATCGAGAATTATCCGAGCAAAGACCTTGCCCGGCACTGAGAGCAGCGTCACCCCTTGGTAGTTGTTGCAGTCTTGGCGATCACCCTTCCCTTTCCAGAGAGGGACAACAAGGCCCCTCTTCCAGTCAGTCGGGATGATGCCTGTGTTCCAGGCAGAGCACAAAACTGCATGCAACGACATGAGTGTAGCACTTCCACCAGCCTTGAAGTTCAGCATGGATGCCACAGATCCCTGGAGCTTTGCCCCGTTTCAACTGGTTCAGCGCAGCCCATGTTTCCACAAGCGAAGGTGGACCACAGTTGATTCGAGGGTCAGAAACAGGGATTGTAACACCCTGAACGTCCAACTCGACAGCTGGGGGATCAGCCTGGTACAACCGCTCAAAGTAACCGGCCCAGCGGGCCTTCACTTCAGACTCCTCTGTCAAGAGCCTACCACTCTCTGCTCTAACTGCAGTGCTCCGAGGGATGGGCTTGGATGAATGCAATGTGCGAATTCCCCTGTAAGCGGGACGAGAATCACCTGTCCACATGTGATGCTCTACCTCCTTACAGATTCCTCGCACATCGGCCTCCTTGTCCACCCTCAGTGCATGTACAGTTTTACGCCTCAGCTCCCTGAACAGCTCAGCTCTGCCATTCAGCCTGGCCCTGCGACTCTGTTCAATGGTATCCAGTGTCCCTTGAGAGACACAATTCTTCTTTGCCCTGCGGTGAGCTCCAAGACATCCACCGGCAACATCAAGGACGGTGGTCTTGAAGGCACTCCACAACTCTTCAGGACCCCCGAAAGCACCCAGACCCCCCCAAGTGTCCACTCAGCCTGTTCGCAAACTCTTCAGCTACT
>NC_140961.1:95636784-95699284 GCF_056783735.1 Eptatretus burgeri
AGACCTCCCCGGTCTCGCGGACCTGGCCGCTCCTCCAGGTCACACACACATTTGGCCTATGGGCCTGTCTGCCTCCTTGTCTGTGAGGGTGGCTGTGAGGGGAAATGTGTGTTGGTGCCGTCTGTGAAGTAAAATTGTATAAGTGTTGCCGTGTGTGCGCGTAGTCGGTTTTAACTCTTACATTTGCTTTATGTGCATTTTGATTCTGTTTGGCTGTATATACGTGCTTTCCGTGTGCCGGGAAATAAAATGCTTGCTTGTTGAACTGTGCACGTTTCGCTTTGTCTTTTCTCTATTGACCCTCCATCTTGCATCACGTAAGGGGTTCGTAGTGGGTGTGACAGCCCGGTATTTAATCGGAACCGTAGAGGCCGACTATAACACCGCTTGATTATCACTGTAGCACGGAACGGACCGCTTAAGCGGTTCGTGTCCGGAGTCGGCCTGTGGTGTGGTACGATCGCCCAGTCGACCATTCGCACAGGTACTAAGGTAGATCGAATTTGGCGAGCAACCCTATCTTGCGCGGGTGGGCAATTGGCACGATCGTGGTGAGGTTAAACCCCCACCCGTGACTAGCTCCTGGCATTGTCCGAGAGGGTCACGACTGAATTGTCCATCAGGTGGGCGACGTGCCGCGATTCGAGGTATGTGGCCGTTCGCACGCCGGCGGGTGCGAATTCACAACAATATTTATTGTTATGGGCCGGGGTTTGGTGGCGATAAACGACCACCTGGGGGAACAGTAGGGTAATCTCTACGGGAACACCCCGGAATTTAGGTCGTGACTCTCGGATAAGTCCGAAAGGTCACGGGTCCCTTCGCAGACCGTGGTCGCCAATATTTTGATGGCGTGAGGTGGTGTCCACTTGTCTATTCCAATTTGCCGAAGTACTCACGCCGTCCAACTACCGGGGAAACCACACCCTCGGCCGACTCCGTCCAAACCGAGTCGCATGCACCGAACTCGGGTCTGGCGTACCGAGCGGGAGTTACCAGAGCTGCGCCGGTCCCAATGACAACATACCGGGCCAAACGGCCTCACAACTCAATATGCACTGTGCTGGGCCAATGGAAGAAGGTAACAGACAACGAGCTGGTACATTGAACAATTGGGGGTTTATTTATCAGGGGCGCAGGGCAGCACAAAGAGCAGAGTTATCCGATTAAAAGCAATGTAATGTACAATGAACACAGGGCACTTAGACAGTTTCTACTTTCAGGATGGCACCACACACACACACACGCACACACCCTAAAGAACTGGACCCCGTCGGGTCTTTATTTTGGCCTTTCAGCTCAGAGGGAACGCGAGCTGAGAGCAGGAGCCTATTTTTGCACCTGTCTGCCTCGTGCAGTCTGGTTGAACTTGTCCGTTGGTGGGATTCGAAGCCACCTCCACAACACAGCACCAGGGACGAGGGAAATAGCGTTAGATGCCAGCCAGCACGAAGGCGAATGAGTGAGAGATGATGAGCCGACCGGCGATCGAGACCGAAACAGCTTCCTTAATCAGGCCACACCAGGCGAGGCAGACGCGCACAGCCAGACAGAAAGCGCCGATCACTCCGCCTCTCTTGAGGTCCAAGGGATTTCTTTCCTCGCCACTCACCTCCTGATTGGACGGTTGCATCACACGATCCACTGGTCGTCCCTCATTGGACAGGCCCATGGTAGGCGGGGCAACTCCCACCTTTCTGGGGCAAAGTCAGAGCTGAGGCGATTGTAACTCCCCCTCCCTCCTCATCTAAGGCCACGTGTGTAATGGCGACGGTGGAGCGAGGCGACGGTCCGCTGTTGTTGTTGGAGTTGATATATAAATTCTAACTATAAAATAACTCGTAGCGCACACACATAATTCCCGTTAGACATAGGAGATGGGTCCCTAACTATAAGACATACTTATCGAAATAACTGAACTGCGGGGGCTGCTGATTGTCTATGTGCACAAGGATTCCAAATCCGTAACACTACCCCTCCCCTTTTTACAGACTCATCCCGAGTCGTTAAATTTTCGTGTGGCATGCATGTGTAGGTTTTCCCCTAGTACGATTTACCTACGAAACCCTGAATACGACATTTTTATGCATGTCCCAAAAATAAATAACCTAGTGCGCTGCATAACTCAACTATCAGACTCACAAGGACAACTTAACTAAACTGTTGGCGCTAGACAGACACACAAGTGGGTTACAATTTATTTACATTGTTACCTTATCTATTTACACCCACCATGGCCCAGGATCTGTTATCTGTGAAGAGAAGGCACTGCAAAGTCAACAATTTGTGGCTTGAAGGAAGTCTCTGGCACAGTGGAATGGATGGAGACAGACTGGATGCAAAAGAAACAACAATGCATGGGCTGCTCAAATGCAGTCTTTGTGTATGGCTGCCTGCAGGGCAGTCTTGGCAAACGCACTGAAGGAGATGGTGCTGGCGCACAAGGTGAAATGGTTGACACAGGGGCAATGCAAACAAGGGCGAGCAGGCATGGGGTCAAGGCAAAGGCAGGCAACTAGGCATGGCAAGGCAAGGCTTGGCAAATGCGCGCCAGGCAGATGCAGCACAGAAACAGGTCGGCTCACGAAGCCGGCCGGCCTCTGGTCTGGTCCGTGAGGTTCTGTGGAGGGAGTGCGGTGGTGCCGGCCGGTCCAGAAATGGGCTCGGACATACCCTACTGTCTCCCCCCCAACCTATCACCTTTGCCTGTCTTTGTCCATACCCACTCCCTTTGTTTGCAAGAACAACATTTAGACTTCCCCCTTTTACAGCGCGGTGACATCGCGCTGTTATAAAATTGTTTTAATTTTTTTTTTGTTTTTATTTATTTATTTTGACATATTTTTTTCTTGATAATTGCTTGTCCCTAACCCTCCTACTGTCTTTGTCCAGCTAACCTATCCTGTCTGTCTACTCCCAACCCCTAAGATCCTTTTTGGAGGGGAATAAGGGAGAGACTAGTGTCCTGCCTCGAGACCCAACGAAGCCTAAGAAAACCTCCACAGAGTTCAGCAATCTTCCCAAAGTAAGTCCAGTGGCCTACAGAGAGCGAAGGGATGGATGGTGTGAAGGGGTACACTTTTTTTCTCACTATCCTATCCTTTATTAAACTTTAAACTATCCCCGGGGCTTTTCAAAACGCGTCACTTTAAACTATTGGTTCGAGAAACCATGATTCCCGTCGCCTGTGTTGGTGTTGCCCATAAATTTGGGCCTGGCCCTCCAATTTTCTCTTGTGCCCTTGCACAATCTCATGGCTGGGCAGCGTGGCTCAACTGGCAGGGACTTCCATCTGCCGAACTTAAACTACGGCACCCCCGGGCCCTGAGCTGAGGCTGTCTCCGAGCTTACCTGCTCCCAATGAATGTGGGGGCGGGGGGAGGCGGGTGCCCTTCCTGGCATTGATCCTCTTCCATGCCCATGTGGCATTTTGGTGCTCTAAGTCCCTTTCCAAGGGTCGCCCGTGCCCACTACACTATCCCGGTCCCTTGGACCCATGGCCTACTCTGGCCGACTCGTCCGGTGCCCGGGGTGTTCTCTACTCAATACGCTCATCTCACAGCCACGCTCCCAGCCAGTCAATGGGCTCCACCACCCTTCAAAAAGGTATCGGGCCTTCATCCAACACCAACAACAAAAGGACCTCCTTTTGGTAAATTTAAGTAACCCACTAACTAACATTACACTGACCCCGGGGTCCCTTGGGTGGGATTCACTCCTCCCCCCAAGCATTCATTCGCACCATGCACTCCCCATTCACACCACTCACACACTCGGGCCCGCTGACCCACATTCATTCACCATGCTTCTTTCATTATTATTTTTTCATTTACACACTAACTAGCTCATGCCCCTCATCATCCCTTAAACTCGTGCACGTTCCATTTAATTCTACTGCTAAGCTACGTCTCCACTACACATTCCATGTTGGTCCATGTCTCCCAAATCCATTTCTAAATCGAAACTAAATTCCCACTAACTTGTTCCACATGCCCCATGAGGTCGGTCTATCTACGCTAAACCCTTCCCACTAACTATTGCTCCTATGCCCAAGCGAGGATGCTTTCCACATCCTGGCCGGAGTATCATGTGATACATTTCCTCGCCACTCGCCTCCTGATTGGATGGTTGCATCACACGATCCGCTGGCCGTCCCTCATTGGACAGGCCCACGGTCGGCGGGCAACTCCTACCTTTCTGGGGTGGAGTCAGAGCTGAGGCGATTGCAACTCCGCCTCCCTCCTCACCTAAGGCCACGTGTGTAATGGCAACGGTGGAGCGAGGCGACGGTCTGCTGTTGTTGTTGTAGTTGATATATAAATTCAAATTACAAAATAACTCGTAGTGCACACACGTAATTCCCGTTCGACATCGGGGATGGGACCCGAACTATAGCACATACTTATCGAAATAACTGAACTGCGGGGGCTGCTGACTGTCTGTCTATGTGCACAAGGCTTCCAAATTCGTAACAATATATATATATATATATATATATATATATATATATATATTTATATATATATATATATATATACATATATACATATATATATATATATATATATATATATATATATATATATATATATATATATATATATATATATATATATATATATATATATATATATATATATATATATATATATATATATATGCCTGGTGTTGGCGCAGTGGTTAGGGCAGCGGCCTGGGATCCAAAAGGTCCTGAGTTCAAGACCCGTTGGGCCACTGAATTAATACACCAGGGGTTGACTCAGCCTGTCATCCTTCCGAGGTTGGTGAAGTGAGTACCAGTGTATTGGGCTGGTGTATACCCCGGTTAAAATAGGTGTACCATATCCCTGTGTCGTAAGAGGCGACCAGGGTTGCGTCAGGAAGGGCATCCAGCGTAAAACATGTGCCAAATCACTATGCGGATCATACGGATGATCCGCTGTGGCGACCCCGAACGGGAGCAGCCGAAAGAAGAAGAAAGATATACAGATATATATATATATATATATATATATATATATATATATATATATATATATATATATATATATATATATATATATATATATATATATATATTGTTGCGGTTCTAGGAACCGCATGCATCCAACAGATAGTGGTCCCAAGACAGGTATTCTATTACTATACGTGTAGATAGTCCCTACCCTTTTGTCTCGCGGGACAACAGGGGCGTGCGTTGCGAGGATCTCATAGCTAGGTTTGCTTACATCATTCCTTCTTCATTTCATTTCTAACTTCATTCCTACTCTTCTTTTCTGATTATTCCTGAGGTAAGTTTGAGTCACGTGCCCCTTCCATGCGAGATGGGTCCTCAACGAAGGCCAAGCAGGCATTACACTGGACACCCTCCGTAGAAAACACACTCAACATGACACCTACTCCGCACGAAACACATACCGAGGAGACGGAAGAAACAGCATATTAGAAAGGGGCACTCGAACCCCACATGAGCATCGACAGCACAGAGCTCCCATCCTCAAGCGATCCCTCAAACGAGACCATTATTAGTAAACCGACAACCACACCACGTTGGGGGGGATGCGAATGTGCAAGGCGCAAGTGGCGCATTCCTTTCAACCCATTTCTGGACTAATTATATCGATTGGGTTTCGTCCCATGAACACAATGGCAGAATGGGGCGAGCGCTTGCCACGTGCATAATGGCAGATCAGAATGGAAGATGTTGTACAGAACGTGCTCTCAAAGGCAGATCGTGTGCCGCTCGTGACACTTTGTTATCGTACAGAGCCGGGCATGAATGGACACAACTTACTGTCTGTACATGGGTTCACCATAACATCGTACCTTCGGTCCTCGCTGGTGGCCGCGGACGGCAAATGTCCCCTCGCCTCGACGGCCAGTGAATCTGTGATCGGGCGGAGGCATGTTGTACAGCTCGAGCCACGTTTGCGCACATGGAGTGGGCACATTTACCAGCGCAGGTCGGGGCACCCGAGCGGGAATGTAGGACCGACGCTACCCTCAGCCGGTCGTCAGGGCATGGCCTGGGGGTTCTTGCAAGGGGATTCATGGCGCAGAGTTCGGTGTGGGTGATTCATATCATGTCGTGAGGTCGGAGCAAGACATTTTTACAGCGTGGGGTCACCTTGCTGGAAGTGGAATGTTGCTGCTTCTGGCAATCGAGGCCGGGCCGCACAGGGGGCCGGGGCCAATCAGAGCACCCGGTTCGGGTGATGACGCATCGCTTCGGGGTGCCACCCAGCCCCTCGTCGCGGGGCATATAAAGGTTGGAGCGGGGCCCTTCGCTCTCTCTCTCTCTCTGCCCTGTCTGACCTCCCGCTCAAGCTGGTCTTTGACTCCGCCTTCTGTCGTCATCACCTCGACTCTGCCATCTGTCGTCATAGCTGGACTCCTCCTCCTCTTCTCCGCCCACACGACGCTGACTCCACCCACCCATCTGGTGCCGCCTACCACTCTGTGCACTCGCTCTGGACTCCACCCTCCCAGCTTAAACCCCTCCTTCACGCCCACGGTCTCGACGCAAGCTGCCCAAAGCAGGAGACGACGTGCCAGCTGTCAGGGGGGTACCGCACCATGGAGCATTCCCCCCAAACGTATTGGTGGCACATTCGGGTACCGCGTATCAATTATACAAATGTACCAAGAGACCGTAGCCTCAACTCCTCTCCTGTCTTGCTTCCATTCCTCTTTATTGGGTTGTGTGTGTGTGTGTGTGTGTGTGTGTGTGTGTGTGTGTGTGTGTGTGTGTGTGTGTGTGTGTGTGTGTGTGTGTGTGTGTGTGTGTGTGCGTGCGCGTGTGTGTCCTGGCGCCTGTTCTAAAAAGTAAGCCTGCAGAAGATTGTTATTATTATTTTCGGGTTAGGTCTGCTGCGTGCGCTTTCATCAGTTGCTTGTTTATTGTCGCACCACACCCTTCTTCCCCATCTCTGCACAACCCACCCAAATAAATCTATTGATTGTTCCACATACTTTTCCTCGCCCCATTGTAAATAAATAATTATTAGAAATGTTCCCTGCTCGTTTTTTCTTTTTTTTCATTGATCCAGCATGGTCCGAATCCCAGATTAGCCGCGACTTTATTCCCACAAATCCGTTCCTCTTAGCTGGTACATCCTTGGCAGTGTTGCTCGGCTGCATCCGATAAGGTAAAGTGATCCGGTCCGGTAGAGTGATCCGGTTCGGACAAGGTGTACTGAGGGCGTGTTCCCCAGTATTAAATCACGTGGTTATTTTTAGGTAACCGGATTAACTATATGGAGGACCTGAAGTCACGTGGTTGAGTTATTGGCATCCACGGTCAGTTAAGCAACCCGCCGCGTCACGGAATTATCCGTGTGCGACGGCCTACAATTCTGGGGAGTCTGGTGGGAGCCGAGATAGCTTAACCGCCCAGTGGTCTTCTCACCCGATCCCCATACCACAACTGTGTGTGTGTGTGTGTGTGTGTGTGTGTGTGTGTGTGTGTGTGTGTGTGTGTGTGTGTGTGTACATATATATATATATATATATATATATATATATATATATATATATATATATATATATATATATATATATATATATATATATATATATATATAGATATCTTCTTCTTTCGGCTGCTCCTGTTAGGGGTCGCCACAGCGGATCATCCGTATGATCCGCATAGTGATTTGGCACATGTTTTACGCCGGATGCCCTTCCTGACGCAACCCTGGTCGCCTCTTACGACACAGGGATATGGTACACCTATTTTAACCGGGGTATACACCGGCCCAGTACACTGGTACTCATTTCGCCGACCTCGGAAGGATGACAGGCTGAGTCAACCCCCTGGTGTATTAACTCAGTGGCCGAACGGGGCTTGAACTCAGGATTTGTTAATTAATTTTCTGAAATTTGTGAGATTTGATTTTTCACTTGGAAGTTGTGGGTTACGATGTGTAAATAAAGGTGGAATTAGTCCGATTTAATGCAATTTAATTCCAGGCTCGGAGGCAAGAAAAGGTGAAAATTTTGAAAGGGGGTTGCAGACTTTGTGTCTGCAGTTAGGCACTGCATACACACATTCTGATATTACATACTTTATCCACAAACCCGTATTGTAATTGTATGTACGTACTTCGTATACGAACTCTATTCACATGTCTTTGTACACGTCCTCACATTCCAATTGTACACACTTTATACACGTACTAATATTCAAATTGTCCATAAAGTCTCTTTACAATCTAAAAAATTTATTACAAAGGCAAATGAATAGATAAACCTGTGGAAATTATTACAAATGAGGAGGAGATATTGAAGATTTTTTTTGCCTCATTTAATACACTTCGAAATGGGCACCATTAGTTGCAAGAAGCACATCAAGACGGTATAAATTATATATTGTAAAGAGACTTTAAGGACAGAGACCCTGTACTTTCTACACGAACTCACATTTTCATTGAACATACTTTGTGGATGTACTCGTATTCTAATTGTATATACTTTATACACATCCTCACATTCTAATTGTTCATACTTTAAAAAAGTACTCACATTCCATTTGTACATACTTTATAGATGTACTCACATTCCATTTGTACATACTTTATAGATGTACTGACATTATAAGTGTACATACCTTATCGATGTACTCACGTTATAATTGTACATACCTTATCTATGTACTCACATTCTAATTGTACATACCTTATCTGTGTACTCACATTCTAATTGTACATACCTTATCGATGTACTCGCATTATAATTGTACATACCTTATCGATATACTCACATTATTATTGTACATACCTTATCGATGTACTCACATTATCATTGTACATACCTTATCGATGTACTCACATTCTAGTTGTACATACTTTATAGATGTACTCACATTCCATTTGTTCATACTTTATAGATGTACTCACATTATAAGTGTACATACCTTATCGATGTACTCACGTTATAATTGTACATACCTTATCTATGTACTCACATTCTAATTGTACATACCTTATCGATGTACTCACATTATAATTGTACATACCTTATCGATATACTCACATTATTATTGTACATACCTTATCGATGTACTCACATTATCATTGTACATACCTTATCGATGTACTCACATTCTAATTGTACATACTTTATAGATGTACTCACATTCCAATTGTACATACTTTATAGATGTACTCACATTCTAATTGTATATACTTTATTGATGTATTCACATTATAATTGTACATACTTTATAGATGTACTCACATTATAATTGTACATATTTTATAGATGTACTCACATTATAATTGTACATATTTTATAGATGTACTCTCATTATAATTGTACATACCTTATAGATGTACTCACATTATAATTGTACATACTTTATAGATGTACTCACATTATAATTGTACATACTTTATAGATGTACTCACATTATAATTGTACATACTTTATAGATGTACTCACATTATAATTGTACATACTTTATAGATGTACTCACATTATAATTGTACATACTTTATAGATGTACTCACATTATAATTGTACATACTTTATAGATGTACTCACATTATAATTGTACATACTTTATAGATGTACTCACATTCTAATTGTACATACCTTATCTATGTACTCACATTCTAATTGTACATACCTTATCGATGTACTCGCATTATAATTGTACATACCTTATCGATATACTCACATTATTATTGTACATACCTTATCGATGTACTCACATTATCATTGTACATACCTTATCGATGTACTCACATTCTAATTGTACATACTTTATAGATGTACTCACATTCCAATTGTACATACTTTATAGATGTACTCACATTCTAATTGTATATACTTTATTGATGTATTCACATTATAATTGTACATACTTTATAGATGTACTCACATTATAATTGTACATATTTTATAGATGTACTCACATTATAATTGTACATATTTTATAGATGTACTCTCATTATAATTGTACATACTTTATAGATGTACTCACATTATAATTGTACATACTTTATAGATGTACTCACATTATAATTGTACATACTTTATAGATGTACTCACATTATAATTGTACATACTTTATAGATGTACTCACATTATAATTGTACATACTTTATAGATGTACTCACATTATAATTGTACATACTTTATAGATGTACTCACATTATAATTGTACATACTTTATAGATGTACTCACATTATAATTGTACATACTTTATAGATATACTCACATTATTATTGTACATACCTTATCGATGTACTCACATTATAATTGTACATACCTTATCGATATACTCACATTATTATTGTACATACCTTATCGATGTACTCACATTATCATTGTACATACCTTATCGATGTACTCACATTCTAGTTGTACATACTTTATAGATGTACTCACATTCCATTTGTTCATACTTTATAGATGTACTCACATTATAAGTGTACATACCTTATTGATGTACTCACGTTATAATTGTACATACCTTATCTATGTACTCACATTATAATTGTACATACCTTATCTATGTACTCACATTCTAATTGTACATACCTTATCGATGTACTTGCATTATAATTGTACATACCTTATCGATATACTCACATTATAATTGTACATATTTTATAGATGTACTCACATTATAATTGTACATACCTTATCGATATACTCACATTATTATTGTACATACCTTATCGATGTACTCACATTATCATTGTACATACCTTATCGATGTACTCACATTCTAATTGTACATACTTTATAGATGTACTCACATTCCAATTGTACATACTTTATAGATGTACTCACATTCTAATTGTATATACTTTATAGATGTATTCACATTATAATTGTACATACTTTATAGATGTACTCACATTATAATTGTACATATTTTATTGATGTACTCACATTATAATTGTACATATTTTATAGATGTACTCGCATTACAATTGTACATACTTTATAGACGTACTCTCATTATAATTGTACATACTTTATAGATGTACTCTCATTATAATTGTGCATACTTTATAGATGTACTCACATTATAATTGTACATACTTTATAGATGTACTCACATTATAATTGTACATACTTTATAGATGTACTCACATTATAATTGTACATACTTTATAGATGTACTCACATTATAATTGTACATACTTTATAGATGTACTCGCATTATAATTGTACATACTTTATAGATGTACTCGCATTATAATTGTACATACTTTATAGATGTACTCACATTATAATTGTACATACTTTATAGATGTACTCACATTATAATTGTACATGCATCGAAAATGGAAAGCTCATTGTTCACCACTGGCTGACTCATTGACTGATATGAAAGATCGGTACTTTCTGGGTGACGGAGGAAGCTAAATTTTGTGTGCCGACGGACATCGAGGCTGCTCCACCGGGAAAAATCATAAAACCAAATCCGGGAAAAAAGTAAATGAAAATATCTGAAAATAAGGGCAGCCTTGTTCTCACCGCAGGTGAGCAACCCAAGACAATGAGGAAGCACGCTTGGCTATTGCTTACAATGTGTTGTGTCAGCATACCCCACTGGGAGATGTGTGTGTGTGTGTGTGTGTGTGTGTGTGTGTGTGTGTGTGTGTGTGTGTGTGTGTGTGTGTGTGTGTGTGTGTGTGTGTGTGTGTGTGTGTGTGTGTGTGTGTGTGTGTGTGTGTGTGTGTGTGTGTGTGCACGTACGAGTGAGGCATTTTTTCACATTGCAAACAACTACTTGGGTGCATCCCGACTTGTATGCATAATACATTTTCAATGAAGTGGTTTGTTAAAGAGCTTTATCTATTTGATGAAGTGAATTGTGTTTGCCTTCCGCAAGCAGCTCAATAAGCCAAGTATCAAGGATGAGTGATCATCATGAGCTCTTTATTGAAAAGCTTACAGGTGTCGTAATTTTTTTCATGTCAATACGACAAAGGTTATAAAACAAGATGCGGAAGAGGAGAATGTTAGTGTTGCCCAGAAATCAGTTCAAGTGTAAGCTCCATCGTCTTTAATCACGTGACCCGCTGTGAGCAGAGCGAGTCTGCACCGGCCGACTTTTATCCACAGATATTGTGGGTTCTGGATATTGGCTTTGATTTGTATTAGTGTACAAAATTTCAGCTTCCTACTCCTTACCCCCCCCCCTCCTTCCCCAAGAAGGTACTAATCATTGATATGAATGAATGTGAGTGAGTAGGTAGGTCATTGTTCAGAAAGACCTGTTTTCTTAGATATTCATGAAACATGCAGATGTATTTGTTGAAATTCGCATTGGGAAAGGCACCTTGAGGGTAAATTGCATTGTCTTCGATCACGTGACCCACTGCGAGCACATTGAGTGTGCTCAGAATTGAATTTTTTTTTTTTCATTTTATCAAAAACGAGTGATCAGAATTCATTTGAATGCAGCATACAGATCACTGAATGCAGTTACCTACTTGGACTGCAGGAACCAGTGTGAAATCCTGCAGGCTCACCTTTCACCGAGCGTGCTCGCAAGTCATGCCCTCTGTAAATCCCAAATTGGCATCCCTTGACCCACCATTCCTCATACTTCTCGATCTACTCCGTCCATATTTCGTGTCCGCTTGAGTGGGGACCGGGACTCACGATAACTCATTACACCCACCCACCCATGCCTCGCATCAAAGTTTATTTTCCTATCGTCCGGAGCGCTGGACCGCCTCCTCCTTAACCACCGACAAGGAAAACAATCGCGGGCTCATGGCAATTTGGATTTGTTGACAATGAAAATATTTATCGCGATGTTTTGCGCTAATGACCAATCATGTGTACCTGCGACGGCGCGCACACTTTGAACGTTCTCAACTTTGCTCCTTCGTCCCCTAACTCGCGTCGGGTGCGTGGGGACATCATGGGTCTCCCCTCTCTTCTCCGGGACACTGAGACCAGAAGAACAGAGAGAGAGAGAGAGAGAATGAGAGGGAGAGAGAGAGAGAGAGAGAGAGAGAGAGAGAATGAGAGGGAGAGAGAGAGAGAGAGAGCGAGAGCGAGCGAGAGCGAGAGAGCGAGAGCGAGCGAGAGAGCGAGAGCGAGAGCGAGCGAGAGCGAGAGCGAGCGAGAGAGCGAGAGAGCGAGCGAGAGAGCGAGAGAGCGAGAGCGAGAGAGAGCGAGAGAGCGAGAGAGCGAGAGAGCGAGAGCGAGCGAGAGAGCGAGAGCGAGAGAGCGAGCGAGAGCGAGAGAGCGAGAGAGCGAGAGCGAGAGAGCGAGAGAGCGAGCGAGAGAGCGAGCGAGAGCGAGCGAGAGAGCGAGCGAGAGAGAGAGCGAGAGAGAGAGAGCGAGCGAGAGAGAGAGAGAGAGAGAGAGAGAGAGAGAGAGAGAGCGAGAGAGTGAGAGAGAGAGCGAGCGAGAGAGAGAGAGAGAGAGAGAGAGAGAGAGAGAGAGAGAGGATGAGAGGGAGAGAGAGAGAGAGCGAGGATGAGAGAGAGAGAGAGCGAGAGAGAGAGCGAGAGAGCGAGAGAGCGAGAGAGCGAGAGAGCGAGAGAGCGAGAGAGCGAGAGAGCGAGAGAGCGAGAGAGCGAGAGAGCGAGAGAGCGAGAGAGCGAGAGAGCGAGAGAGCGAGAGAGAGAGCGAGAGAGACAGAGAGAGACAGAGAGAGACAGAGAGGATGTGAGGGTGAGGGTGAGGGTGAGGGTGAGGGTGAGAGAGAGAATTTGTGCGCCTGGTGCTGTTGGACGAGTTCACGTCGCATCTTGCGCAACTCAAGATGGACGCGCTGCAATTGTTCAGTGCGCCGACATTCTGCATTGCGTCTTTGAAAAAGAATAATTACAATGTTTTTCCGGAGATGCATTTCCCCCCCTTAATCCATCCATTCGGCATCTTCATCGTCATCGTCTCCATTATCAGGTTTACTCGAATGGCAATTCGGGTCCTTTTTTAAAACGCGAACATTTCAGCGAAATCCAAGTGTTTTAAATATCACTCCCGACTACAATCGGTTGGGTGGGGGGAGGGGGGGGATATTAATGAAGCGACGGCCATTTGTGCTTTTCTCGAATCGATTTGCATTTTCCAACTTGTGTGTCGTCATGGAGACAGCCTTTCCAGCGGCGCGCGCGCACGGTGCGCGTGCATGGGCGCAAGAAAAAAAAGCGCGGGAATTTGCATTTTTATTGGATGGGAAATTGATATCAGATTTATACGGGAAAAGCGGAAACGGCCAAGTTGTGTTGGTATTGGAGAGTATATAACGAGATGGTGATGAGCTATACGATATGCACATCCATCGTGCTCGTGGAATAATCCCCAGGTGAGAGCAAGTCCCGGGAACACTCGCTCATCCGTGATTTGACGCACATCGCAATAAGACCGAAACGATCGCTCGGTGCGCAATTACCGACGTATTGTAAACACCGTTGAAGCCATGACGACGAGTGTGATTATCCTCACCTGTTTGATTAAACACATTTCATTGCGATGACGATTTATCGGCTTGTTTGAGAGGGTGGAGGTGGAGGGGTTGCGATAACGTTAATTATGCAAAATTATTCGAATGCACAAAAATGTCTTCTTTGCATAACAAAAGGGGGATGCACGTTGTTCGGAATACGATTAAAAAACGACGTCGGACACAGAAAGAACCAAGCAAGTCACACGGACAGCGATACCGCGCTGGCTGCAGGTATATATGACGTCACGTGTGAACTTTCCAAAAGTTTACAAACTTTTAAGCGCGGGAAAAAACTTTGAGCGTTTTTATTCGTTTGAACGCAACGCGCAGAATAAGGAAGCGGATGAAACTCTGGTCGCTCGATTTTCGAGCGATTATTGAGTTCCCACGCGGTGGATTTTAACTTCGGTGAGACGTGATCGAGCGGTTCGTCGATTGATGAGGACGACCCGACCCTTGGGTGATGTTGCGATCATCGTTGATCGCGCGCTGCGGCCACGAGGGGGAGGCACTGCACGCCGAGACACGCGGTTTCCTTTTACCCGCTGACGACGACATGCCATCCAGATTGGGACCAAATCCATGAGAACGAAGTCCTGGCGCTTCTTGCTTGCATCACGGACCCCGTCCTCCCGTCGTTTTAACGTAATTATACATACACACTCAAACAAGTGAACCTTTGACTTTAACGCAGGTAGAACTTTGATTCTCATGTGGAATGTTATTTTGTGGAGCGATTGAAAAAGAGGGAATTGCTCGTGTGAAGTCCTTTTTGTGTGCACACATCCAAGCTTATGGAGAAACCAATGAGAAAGGCAGCGGCTTCACAGACTGACAGAGGATCACGTGGGAACACTGAGGCAACGACATTGAACGTGAGAGTTGATGAGTGGCACAAAGGAAGGGGAGAGCAGAGAGGGTCCAGTGAGAGTCGAGGACAGCAGGGTGTTTGTGGGAGAAAGCATGAGGTACTATTGGCAGAACTTCAATGATTAGTGATACAGCCATTAAACAATATTTACATAAATACACACATACATACATACATACATACATACATACATACATACATACATACATACATACATACACACATACACACACCACTTCCCCTTTGGCATGCCTGGTGTTGGCTTAATGATTAGGGTGGTATGCTTTGGATCCTATGATCCTGAGTTCAAATCCCACTCGGCTGTTGAATTAATACGAGGTGGGGTTGACTCTGCCTGTCATCCTTCCGAGGTTTGGAAAATGAGTGCCAGCACGCTGGTGTCCTGTGTCAGAGGAGAGACCCGTCCAGATTTGTGCCCAGTAGCCAAGGAGACTGCTTAAGCAGCACCAATGCTCTGCACAGAGTATGGTCCCAATCTCCTCCTCTCCTTTGTCGTCCGGGGAAGTGTATATACAGATGATAGAATTAAGACATGAAGACATGAAGAAATGGAGTTCAAAGTTCAGGTTATAATTGAGGGATATTTCCAGGTTTGTAGTTGTGGAAGAACATGCACAAACTGGGCTGTGCGAGGGCGATTCTTGGTAAATGTTCCATTTGCACGCATATGCTCCACTTGATTAGATGGGCAACAAAGTAACATTGCTACTCTATGACATATGCCTGATGGGTTTACAAAAACATAAAATTGTTGGATATATATATGTATGGTTCCTGCAGTCCAAGCGATGGCATATATGTGGATATATGGCCATATATCCTCTGTCGGATATATGGCCCGTCGAGATCTTGGGCAATATATCTTTTTGAGCAGAATTGCATTATTCCACATTATTCCAAAGGAGTTTTCTCCAATCTGCCTTTCGCTTGCCCCAACTGTCAGTTCCACAACAAGCCATTATGCCCTTCACCACATCTTTACACTGCACCCAAGTGCACAATCCACTCGATAAACTGCTCAAGTTGCCACAAGGTAGTGTGGACGTTCGCAGGGAAGTTTTCAGTGATAACACGGGACTGAATGCACATTAAAAAGGCTGACTCGCAGCATGACGACCAACTTTCATGCTAGTTGTTGTTAAACTGGAGTTATGTCATCCAGAGAATGCAGCACTTTTGTTGAGGATTTTCTCATGCACCATGCTCTGTGTAAAGTTCGTCAGTTCTTACGAAAGCAGTTTCTTGGCTATGGTTGTAATGTTGGATGAGTGGCCACTCTGACGCAGGATACTCGATTTGAGAGGGTTGGAATTTGGAATTTCAGGGTGCCCATGATAGCTCACCTACTCTTCATGAAAGACACCGTGGTATCCTAACGTCCAATAGCGAATGCTATCAGAAGGGACACCCGTTTTAACATCCAGCTGAGGGATGGCATATTCATCGAGGAGTTGCCTTGAATTTGAAACACCATGATGACAGTTTATATAGCTTCACCGATAATAATTGAACCCAGGCCAGACCTCACTGAGGAGGTTATTATACCAGTGGTTGTGGGCACTTACCTCCTTTCTCCATGCTATATCACTAAAAGTATTAGATTTCATACCCAAATCAGAAATGACCTCTCCAAACAGCCATTTCCGTATCTACGTAGTAGCATGTTGTTTCTAAGGGTATGGTATTGTCATATAGTTGTCAATGTTGCAGTCGTACATTGAGGGCCCTTACATCTATTAGAACGACAAAAGCCTTGCTATTCTGTTGTGTGTTCACAATTCGTTCTTAGATAATAACGTTGAAAATGTAGGAGGTAGGTCAGCATCCCGACTTAAAGTCCAATGGAATCGTTGATGACAAAAGTGAAGAGAGCACAATCTACCTCTGAACTTGCACTTTCTCTGAAGGAGCAATAGCGTGGAACTATCCCTGATATCCACCAAACGTTGGTACAAATTGCATAAATTGCTGCAATTGATTAACCCTGCTTATCTCCTTGGTGTCAGAATACTTTTGCTAATCCATTCCGTGTCGTTGAATGAAAGAATATTGTAATGCAGAACCATAATGGAGATAAAGTGCTTTTCCATACCATTGTGACCCTCAGCCGTCACTGTTGGCTGATAAAGGTGGTTATTAAGAGGTGTTGGCGATTCGATTCACACTTTAAATCGTTGGCCTGCCACACGTATTACCTCTGCTACCACTTTCACCATCACTACAATCACCTTGAATTCTTCACGGTCCAGTGCAATGTGGAATACCCACCATTTCCCAGCTTTCTCCATTTCCACGCAGGAACTCCAGAGTTTGTCGATATTCGTTTGCACATTATATTGGTAACTCCTCAATGTTAGGTTGAAGACCTAAATTCATACCTACACTATTCGAGGGGCGTTCAAAAGATCTTCGGAGTGAGATACTCACAAGAGTCCAATGTTTGAAATTGTCTCTTGTAAAGGGCTAGCCCTGGATTTCTCTTGGCCACTCCAAAGGCAGCTGTCCCCTCTTCTCAAATTTGGTCCACTTGAACCTATATAGTTGCAGCGACGGATTGCGATGTTTCTCCTTATCCTTGAGGCTTGATAACATGGAGTTTACACTTTGAGGATGTTGCACCAAAGGCGCGGCATGAAATGTATGGTATTTTATGATGAAACATTGTTGTATGTTGAGCAAATTCAGAGGCGCTGTATTTAAATGGATAAAGTATGATCAATGTGGAATTGGTGTGCAAGTCGACCAACATGGGGAAAAAGGAAGAAAAAACATCTGCAATTGAACAACCATCACCCCCCCTCTCTCCTGCCCCCGTCCCCCACCAACCTTATTCCTGCCTCCTCCCACACCAATCCCCATCTTTTGGCCTTCCAAGAGTCCCAGTCTCTTTTCCACTTCCATCGGCGCGGCCCCGCACAGTGTATTTGTCAACAGGGGGTGGGGCGACCTGGCGGGGCAGCCTCTCCCGCCTTCGCCTCTTCCACTCGTGTTCTTGTCCCAGCGGCAACGGCTGTGCCTGTAGCAGACTCGGTGTGCGCGCTTAGTGCGGGCTCATTGTGGGTTCTGAGTGTGATTGGTGCCACCAGTGCAAGATCTCAAAAACATCTCGAGCGGTCCCTCATTTTGAACACCTGGACGAGACCCCACACCCCTCCTTCCTTTCCATCTTCCTTCTTCCAGGCCATCTCGGAAAGTGAAATCGACTGTCCTTTATATAGGTGTATAGCAGCGCTAAATTGCAACTGTGGATCACTTTCTCGTTTTGCTCCATTCTGTGGTCTGTTTCCGAGGAACACCGCGTTTTCACGAGGTGTTGTGAGAAGACATCTCACGTGGGGTCCCGTCAGGTGTCACGCACTTCACACCTGTTGCCACCCGGACGGTGAATTCTTGGGATTTAAGCAGCGACAGTTTTTGCACCATGCCCCTACAACTGGGAGTCTGGCTTCCTCCAGCACTACTCATCGAGCTGCTTGTCCTGCTCGTCGCTTTACCTCAGGACAACGCCTGCCCCTCAGTGTGCACCTGTGCTGGCTCGACAGTAGACTGCCATGGACAAGGACTGCGTACCATCCCACGTTCCATCCCACGCAACGCTGAGCGCCTGTGAGTCCCACCGCTCATTGCACAGGTCCCCTCATCGGTGCTGCCTCGATTTTGCCACCGACATTACTTTCTCACCCCACTTTATCGATCTAGTAATAGAGTTGTAGTGGATTAATCCTTGAGTGAGTACCCATTGCCAAATGAAAAGTGGTCGTCAAATTTCGTGACAAGCTAAAAAGGTGAACTTCAACTATAAAATGCTTGGTCGGTGTACTTGTTTAATCTTCTGTTTGTAATTTTCAGCGTCGGTCATGAATAGAAACATTTATATTATAATGATAGTCATCATAATAATAATTATAATAATTAATAAGTGCATGGACAAAAGGCTATGCTCGGGCTAATCCTTGTTACTCGGGCAGCCTTGCGGGTTGCCCTCCATGTAACCTCGAGTCGCCTTGCTCTGCTCTTAAACTCCGCACATTTCTGTCCCACAAGCGCTCCGTTCCCACTCCTGCTGCCTGTGCATGCCACAGCTCTGCTGCTTCAAAAGCACAGCGAGACGTTTGATCGGCCCTTGAGGCATAGAGTGGGTGTTCAAGGAGGGGGGCAGAGGGTTGTGATGACGATACCTGTGGCCTCCACCCCAATCTGCGTGGCGTTTTGTGCTTGTGTCCCATTGGTGTATAAGTGTTATTCACAATTTTACTGTTTGTAACTTTATTTACAAGATGTTCTTATTTGCTTGTTTATTTTTTTTTTCCCAGAGATCTGAATGGAAACAACATCACTCGCATCAGGAAGACAGACTTCACGGGTCTGAGATACCTCCGAGTGCTGTAAGCGTCCGCTACACTGAAATAACATTCCAACTACACACAGAATTTCTTTGTCAAACTTTTGAATGTCTATTCAAGGTATATGACATGATAAGTAAATCATCTATGGCTATTGTAGTTGCATTCCACGTCAACTGCTGCAGACCCAAACAATTTTTGCTACGTCCGGGACCACCATTGCACGTGTTTTCCCCCTGCTTACGGTGAAAAGTTTTTAGATGATGACAGATTGGGGTAGTAATCTATTCTGGAGAGATTCTTTGTCGCTGTTTTTGTAAGTGTTCAATGGGGAAGGCGAGCAAGGCTTGTTTCATTGCAAGTGGACCTGCTTTCACGTTCACCGAGAGCGTTTCTTCTCTGCTTGCAGAAACCTTATGGAAAACCACATCATCACCGTCGAAAGGGGCTCTTTCAAGGATTTAAAGGAACTCGACCGGCTGTAAGTATCTCCGGCAAGCCTTGGCCCACGTACCAAGGACCAGTAAAAAGTCCTTGGCGTGTATAAATGTGAAACGAGCTTGCGACAGTATCAAGCAGATGCTTTTGTCTTAACGTTAATCGACGAAGAAGAACTGGGGTGGACAATAGCTCTTTGTGACGTTCGCGAAAAGGCACTGACATACTGGATTCCAAAACCACAATCGCCAGTGGCATCAGTGGCTGAAAGTGCACGTGCGTTTCACTGTAACGCGTCGTTGGGTTTGACGCATTACAAGGTACGATTCCAACCAAAAGATTGTTGACGTTGTTTGCCTGATAAACTGGCTTGGCAGGGAATTTCTAAGGATTAATTCGTCATCTCCCTCCCTCCATTTCCCCCCTTTCCCACCAACATAAACGTCTGTCGCACATTCACGTCTTGCAATGCATATTTCGAGGTAATGCTGGAATCGCTGCATGGTTCCAGGATTGATAGTTCAGTCGCAATTGGAGCAAAAAAAAAAAAAGGTTTGAATGAGGAATACGCTCCTGAAGTTCCTTGCCGTGTCGGCATTGATTCTGTAGAATAGACTCACAATATTAATGTGATCGATAGACGATGATGAACTCGAGAGAGGCAAACTCATCCAAATGCTGCAGATGGAGCATTTAACTTTGGTTGATGCAGCATTCCAGTGGATTTCAAATTCGCAATTATCCGCCACTTGTGCATACATCCATTACAATCTGTGTGTGCGCATCGCTGGACTCAGTGATGACCGGTCAAAAAGTTCTCCACACTACATACTCTCAATCGTGCAAGCGATACGCCAGTAACATTAAAAAGAAGGGTGGGTACGTAAATTAATAAATAAATATGCAATTATGTTTTCCTATTAATTGTATATTTATATATTATACTAGTTTTTTGAAAATAACAAAACCTTGATGTATCAATTGGACTAGTCTCGCTTTTTGAACTTTTTGAATGCCCCTCGTCATTTGCTCATCAGCAATCAAAATTCGATTCTTATTTTATTTATTTATTTATTTATTTATATATTTATTTATTTTACTCGCAAGGCACACAGCTACATTCCAAATGAACTCTCAATTTAGCTATTTGCCCCTTCCGAGCTTTTGTCGTCGTATCACGTGACACTTTGCATGCTATGCTCACGGTAACGCGCGTTTGTCCGAGCAATCCCTGCGCTCTTTTTCTCCTATCTCTAAAAGCCTCACTTGATGCCAGGGTCATGATTAATCGGGACCAAATGCCTTGCTGTGATACCGAACAGCGGTGTAGCACTGATTTCTTTTCAAACGCAGCCAAACATGAAGTATTCTTTTGAGCCCAGCACGGATCTTGCTGTGTGCATGTGATGCCTTTGAGCAGCAGAACGTGTATCTCTGTGCACTAGTCTGAGCACCGCCGGGGTCTTCGAGACGTTTCTCAATCGAGCGTTCACCGTTTGCGATGTTTTTGTGATACATTTTTATTTATTTATTAATTTTGATATTTGCAACCGTCAATTAAAGCGAACATTTCGAGTTGCCGACTGCACCAAACTTCCCCAACGTTGCCGGCAAGTTTACTTTAATCAGCACAACACCACCAATAATGTGCCTATGATACCGGTTGGGTTTTAGAAGCAGACACTTGCGAATTGCTTATCTGCTTTTGGCTATTTACTCAAAAAGCAATGTCAATCGCAAGATGAAAAACTAATATTTTACACGTTTTACCAACTACAGCAAAGTTTTCGAGTCCATCAGGCATTCAACACTGAATTTGCTTTTGCTAACACTTTTGAATAGGCCTGTTTATGGTTCCCATCTGAGCACGTCCATGTCAAGTGCCCCACTTCAAATCCTATTTCCTTTATTGAGTTATCCTTTGTTACTGATGTCCTTGTAATTCATGTCAAAGTGTGTTCATACCTCTTCCTGACACTGTCCTGCAAGATAGGTGTACAAACTTGTGAATTATTTACATTGTATTCTGGAAAATTATCAAAATGAATATTTTTCAATCATCATGTTGTTTCAAAGAAGGAAATGCAACCTAATTCATTGGACACTGATATATATATATATATATATATATATATATATATATATATATATATATATATATATATATATATATATATATATATATATATATATAGTTTTCAAACGAGTTCTTCTCTCTATACATTTGTATTAGTTTTACGAGTTAATGTCAACAGTGTGTTGTGAGGTTCATTGTGTAATTAAAATAGATGTCCATGGTAGTTGTACCTCAATGTCCACCAATTACGTGGAAGTGTAAGGGGGTGCGAAGACAGCAATTAAGTCAAACTTCAAAATTTGATTACTTGTGCCATAGTTTGTCGGGAAATCACTGTTTGTAGAGCTTCTTGATCATTATACAACAACAACTACGACTACTTTGTAATGGCGTCTAAAATTCCCACGTTTTTGTGGGAAAAAATTTTGGCCCATCTTTCACAAACCAACTGACCTTTTCTGATGTTTGATTGAAGCTGGCAGGAATTTGGAATTTGTTCAGGATGATGGCAACAACTCAACTACACTTGAGAAAAGAAAGACTCTGTGGGATCATGAGCTTGCACCAAATAATGTAAGAAGATGGGACACCCAGCTCAACGCCCATCCGAGGGACCATGCAATTTGTGATGCAATGCCCCCCCCCCCTGTAAAGCACCAATCCAACAGTTTTAAGTTGCATTGTGAATCAAACCCAGACAAGAAAGTTCAAAGGTAAGTGCACTACCTGCAGTTCAACATCCTGTCAAACAGCTTCCTGACCTTTTCTAATGTCATAACTGGCATCTATTTATTCCAAAATAAAAAATGGCAGAACTTTTATGACAATTATTGTGAATACAGTAATGTATATCTCTCGTTTGCCTTCCTTCATTGCGCATATACAGTATATGTATGTGTACGTGTATGTGTATATGTATATGTATATGTATATATATATATATATGTATATGTATATATATATATATATATATATATATATATATATATATATATATATATATATATGTATATATACACACCACATGACCAAAAGTATGTGGACACCTTCTCATCCAACATCTCATTCCAAAATCTTGGGCATTAATATTGAGTTGGTTCCTCCTTTGCTGCTAGAACAGCCTCCACTCTTCAGGGAAGGCTTTCCACGAGATGTTGGAACATTGTTGCAGGGATTTGCTTCCATTCAGTCACAAGAGCATTAGTGAGGTTGGGCACTGATGTTGGGTGATTAGGTCTGGCTTGCAGTTGGCGTTCCTCTTCATCCCAAAGGTGTTCGATGGGGTTGAGGTTAGGGCTCTGGGCAGGCCTGTCAAGTTCTTCCACACAGCTCTCGACAAACCATTTTACTCTGGACCTCACTGTGCACGGGGGCATTGTCAAGCTGAAACAGGAAAGGGCCTTCCCCAAACTGTTGCCACAAAGTTGGAAGCACCGAATCAACTCGAATGCCATTGTATGCTGTGGTGTTAAGATTTCCCTTCACTGGAACTAAGAAGCCGAGCCTGAACCATGAAAAACAGCTCCAGACCATTATTTCTCCTCCACCAGACTTTGCAGTTGGCACTATGCATTCGGATAGGTAGCGTTCTCCTTGCATCCGCCAAATCCAGATTTGGCCATCCGACTGCCAGATGGTGAAGCGTGATTCATCACTCCAGACAACACGTTTCCACTTGTCCAGAGTCCAATGGTGGTGAGCTTAACACCACTTCAGCCGAAGCTTGGCATTGCGCATGGTGATCTTCAGCTTGTGTGCAGCTGCTCGGCCATGGAAACCCATTTCATGAAGGTCTCGCCAAACAGTGCTTGTGCTGACGTTGCTTCCAGAGTCAGTTTGGAACTCGGTAGTGAGTGTTGTAACTGACAACAGCCAATTTTTCCATGTGACATGCTTCAGCACTTGGTGGTCCTGCTTTATGAGCTTGTGTAGCCTTCCACTTCACAGCTGAGCTATTATTGCTTCGAGACGTTTCCACTTCACAATAACAGCACTTACAGTTGACCGGGCCAGTTCTAGCAGGGCAGAAATTTCAGGAAATGACTTGTTGAAAAGGTGGCATCCTATGACAGTGCCACGTTGAAAGTGACTGAGCTCTTCAGTTCGGCCCATTCTACTGCCAATTTTGTCTGTGCAGATTGGATGGCTGTGTGCTTGATTGTATACACCTGTCAGCAATGGGTGTGGCTGAAATAGCCGAAACCATGAATTAGAAGGTGTCTATATACTTTTGGCCATGTCGTGTATGTGTGTGTATGTGTGTGTATGTATGTATGTATGTATGTATATATGTATATATATGTATATATATATATGTGTTGCCTCCACAGACTGAAAATGTTATTGGGAATAATTTACCAGAATTAGTCTTCTCTCCATAAACTCAATCTTATGAGCACATCTGCTGTAAATGGATAAGGTGGTGTGTGTGTGTGTGTGCGTGTGTGCGCGTGCGTGCATGCGTGCCATACTTTTTGTCGATTGATTGATTAATTACATACGTGTAATTAATTACACAGTTCGACTCTCTTTTGACCATTTAGATTGCTGAGACCCCTTCAAACTTTGAAGACCCTGAAGACTCCGAGGACCCAAAACTTCCCGAGGACCAAAAAGTCCCAAAAAGTCCCCTCGGACCCAAAAGTCCCAAAAGTTTCCGAGGACCCAAAAGTCCCAAAAAGTCCCCGAGGATCCAAAAGACCCAAAAGACCCCTAAAATTGTAGATCCTGTAAGACCCTTTGAGACTCGACTATACTGCAAAAAATCTGTAAGAATTCCCATGTTTTAAACGAATGCCATATTTAGGTATATAAAGCAGCTTAACACATCCTACCATGGCATGGCATTCTGATAACAAAATAAATAACAAAAACAATGATAACATCACAACAACATATGTTAATTATCGCAAATAATATTTTCAACAACAATAAGAATAATAGTTTAATATGGCATGAATGAAAATATGATCTCAGTGCTGGCCCGAAGCACATCTGGCTTGGTGAAAGGCAAGATCATGCTCAAGCAGTACAGCGGGCAGGTATGCAACAAGGCCTTGAAGACCAATGTAAATTCTGTCCATCGGACCAACGGGCCCACAAGTAAAACATATAAGGCTCGGTAATTAAATCTGGTACAGAAAATAAAGTACTGTATTGCCAACAACCATAGATTTTCATGATTATTTGTTTGTTGTATGGATTCCAATTTTTGTTTTTTACTCAATTATGGCTTCTGCTGTGTTTCTGAATGAACAACTCAGCTTAGATGAAACAATTTATCTTATTTTCTTTTGTTATGCAGCACAAGGCCGCAGGGTAGCATCATTGGTTGAGGGCATGGCTGTGCCACTGATGCAATGCCCTCTGCTTGTTAGAGCAGGAATTTATCATTTGGACACGGTGCCGGCGATAGCTCGCCTATTCTTCGCGAAGGACCCTGTGGGATCTTTAATGTCCACCAACAAATGCTGGCAGATGGGACGCCCATTTCACGTCCATCCGAGAGATGGCACACACATTGTTGAATCACCTATCTGTGAAACATCGGGATGATAGCTTATAGCTGGGTATTCTTACTATAACTCACAGACAGGTGTGTGTTTGTGTGTTTGTTTGTAACGCTACTCGTACAGTTCTGCACCCATTACATCCAGACTTGCCACATTGGATAAACATGTTCGCAATTAATATATAGGGGAGTTTTTATCTTTGCTGATGGTTTTGGGGGCAGGGTGGAGAGGGGATGCAAATTCTCTTTGTAAATGTGTATCATGTAGCGCCACCTGAAGGTGGGGTAGGGTATTACAAGTCTCCACCATTTCCTGTACAGTATTCCTGTCTTAACATTTTCCGGTGCAGTAGGGTGTTTTGAATTGAATTTTTCATAATCACAGAGTAGCTGTTACATTTTCGAACGATTAACCTTTTGGATTCATGGACGTTGCTTGTCTGAACTTACACGCGTTGAGTTTGTCTGACTTCTTTATGTCCCTCCTTGCTCAATCCCCACCCTGTCCTCCATAGGCGTCTCAATCGTAACCGCCTCCAAGTGCTTCCAGAGCTGCTTTTCCTTGGCATGGACAAGTTGAACAGACTGTGAGTTTTTGAAAGTGCTTCGTCCAGTAGTTTACAATGTTGGACACTTCCTCCCATTCCATATGATATAGGGTTCTCTCTCTCTAGTTCATTCAAGAGACACATCTGATGAAGTCTTATTCATGCAAACCAGCACCCTTGTTGTACTCTTCTTCTGGTGTCCTCACATGTAATCCTTGTGTGTTGTTCATGATTGTAACGAAAACAAACATTCAATGATTTCTTCACAAAGAATGACGTCTTTAATTGAGATTCTTCATGGAGCGAACCCGCCTTGGCAGCAATTACATTTTCGGGTTGGGGGAGGATGGGGTTGTGTAAATAAGAGGTATATATGTATATGTAACAGGTGTAAAAGATGTGTTACATTTTTATTCTACCCCCAACATGCTTACATCCCACTTCACCTACAATTATCTCCATCGTCCTCCTCCCTCCTAAACTCTTCCACCTTCCCCTCCTCCCCTTTCCTCCTCCATCTCTGTGTATGTAATAAGTGGATCATCCTCGATTGCATGTTCAAACCTTGTAGTGTTGGATGAATCCTGTACTTCACAATTTTACAATTGTTGTAGCGTGTAGGCCACATCCACAACAATCCCAGAAACTATACTCAATAGTAGGCCCCAGTGGTAAAATTCCCACACATCCCTCTGATAAATGTTCGGAATCCTTTTGTGCAAAAAGCCAACAGGCCGTGCTATTATGTACTGCCTCCAAGTACAATTCCACATGGTTTGTCTCGAAAACTCAGCTCTTACAGGATAAATATAGTGGCTTATCAGATGCATAACTCACTGTGCACTCCGCACGATGCACCCCGTGGAAGCTCAACACCACATGGGGCACGTACGTCTGCAAAGCGCTTCCACCAAGGCCTTGTCGGAGAGATGGGAAACACAGATATGGCACGTGACAGGGAATCTCTTGTACGAGGGTTCGAGGAACGACCTACTCTTGACATTCCAAAGACATGCCAACGTGCGTTTTAAAGAAAAATCATGTTGTTTCAGCTCGAACTACACATTATTAGTGGAAAAACATGTGACTAGTGTCTTACTTCTTCATAGAAAAGCCCCTTCATATTTTGTTTGACACTCCTTGGACTTCAAAATGAAATTTATTTACATTGACAAAGACACATTAGTAGACATCAGTGTACTTTTCTTATTTACATTAATCGCAAGGCCATTCGTACACAATAGACAAACACATGGCACAGGGGATTTGAACCGGGGATGTGCTGGCTCATAAGGTAGGGGTTAAAGTGGGAGCTCTAACGGGCCAAACCAGGGGTGTGTTCCATTAGCTGAACCCATATATCATCGTTTATATCTATACTATAAGAGAGCCGTTTGTCTGTGTTTGTCTGTGTGTCTGCCTGTGTGTGTCGCCATTTTTCTCAGAGATGGGTCAATGGATCTTTGTCAAACTTTCAGATCATGTTTGAGAGCCGCAGAGTGTTTTAGGCCAAAAAATTGAAAACTTTGAAGAAAAAAATGAACTTTGATTTTTTTGTTTTTTTAATATCGCTCCATAGTGCCGAAGCCTTTATAGCTATGTGTAATGTAATAGTAAATGATCCCCGACCCCCATTCCTTTGTTGGTGTTGGGAAGTGTTTTTGGCTCCCACAAAAAAATAGACCAGGCAACACCGAGCACCCTTGATAGTATACTACAAGACAGCTGTTTGTTTGTGTGTCGGCCTGGTGTTGGTTTAACCGTTAAGGTGGCTGGCTTGAGATCTGAAGATGTTCAGTTCAAGCTCCTGTCACAAGCTGTTAAATTAACACCATGCAGGATTGACTCTGCCTGTCATCCTTCATTGGTTGACAAACTGAGTACCAGCTTGCTGGGGTAATAACCATCTTGGGGAACCTGTCCAGGACTGTACTCCTTGCCAATGAAACTGCCTCAGCAGCCCGATGTGCTTTATGGTGTGAATGGAATGGTATTATTATTGTGTGTGTGTGTGTGTGTGTGTATGTGTGTGTGTGTTGCCATTTTCTCAGAGATGGCTGAATGGATCTTTGTCAAACTTTTAGAGATTTATCAGCAAGTGTCAGGGAGTGTTTTAGGCAAACAAAAGTTTGAAAATTATGAAAAGCAAGCTCGAATGAGCGAAGATCCTCGTCCTCTTAATGATGACGTCATAAAAACGAATATGACATCATTGTGATGTATTAGGTTTGCGATAAATTATCTGGGCTAATGCCCGGCTTGATTCCCGCAAACAAAATTCAAACAGCTTGCCTAGTTTCGGAGATAATGGTATCGGCAATTTCCATTAGCGGCGATATTATGACGTCAACTTTTTTTCTAGGAAGAATTTCCAAAATCGGAGATGGTTACTGCCTGCGCGTGGCTTTCTGCATATGCATGGCAAGTTTCACGAAGATCCGATGAAAACTCTGGGTTGTGAAAAAAAAAATGTCAAAAAATAGGAATGACGGCATAAAAATTGATATGACGTCATAGTGATGTATCATATGTGCGGTAATTCATCTCTGCTAATGCCCTGTTCGATTCCCGCAAACAGAAATCAAAAAGCTTGCCGAGTTTTGGAGAGAATTTTTTAGGCGATTTCTATTAGCGGAGATATTTTGACGTCATAACTTTTTTTTTCTAGGAGGAATTTTCAAAATCGGAGATGGTTACTGTTTGTTCAGGGCATTTTTACATATATATGCCAAGTCTCAGGAAGTTTCGATGAAAACTGTAGGCTGTGAAACAAAAAAGTCCACAAGAACAACAACGTGAGTAAGACTTGGAGATCCTCCACGAGGATCTAAAAAGTTGTTCGATCATTAGGTTTTTTTTCCTGATCTTAAAATTTTTTTTAATTGATAGTCTCTAAGGCTTTGTAGCTATGTGAGAAGTCATACTAAATGATCCCCGATCCCATTCTTTAGTGGGTGTAGGGAAGTGTTTTAGTCTCCCACAAAAAAAAATTGGAAAAAAAAATCAAATTGATTTCTTTGAAATTCCAACAGGATTAGAACAGCAAATGCCAGATACTTCTGGTCGTCGTTCATGAATATAACTTTTTAAACGCCGCATGTATTAATTACCTCACATATCGAGAGATACTTGTTAGCCGGATGCACCAGGTGTTTAAATAAATATGTATATTTTTTGAGAGTCATTACAAGAAACGCCATCTTGTGTGAAGGAATCTGGAAGCTTCTGATCATATTGCCAACTACATTAGGCTGAGTCATTGTTGAATGTTTAAAATCCACGAGGAGTTTTATTTTCTTAACTCTAAGGAACTACCATGTGGGTTTTGGGTTCATTGTTGCTTCCGTTTCCTGTCCGAGTGGGAATGCGTTTTTGTAGCCTTCTGCCACACTTTTTGTAAATGCCTTTGGAATGTGCTATATATGGCTAGTTCAAAGCAATTCTGTGCAGTCATACTTCAGCTGGACAGAATAAAGAAATCAGTTGTCCACCATAGGCCGACTAAACAGGATGTATGTGTTGCACCTTATCATGGCCTTCCCAAGATTCTAACTTCCTGTTTTTTTTAAATCTGTAGTGTTTTTATTACATTGTACAAAGGGTTGGCCTGTTTGTATGTTCCCATCTGTACAACTGGCTCAAAATGCATGAAACTGAACCCACGTTCAAATCGCACACACCATATTGTCTATTGTCAGCAAATATCCTCGTCATTCATGATAATGTACATTGATGTGTACTTATGTCTTTGTCCTGCATGTGGTGCTTGTACAAGCTCCTCCACGAGCCCACATGGCATGATTTATGTTCCATTGCCTCCAAGTTAACTCTCATAGCTCGCATAGTTAGGATCGGCAAAGATGGCTTGAATAAGCAAAGCGACTTGTTCGAGTTTTGCGGCGCAATTGTTGCGCGGCTTGGCAGCGAGTCGGAGCAGCACAGGAATGCCCGGTGCTGGGTCACTCAGATCAGGCCGCAAAACTGCAGCAGGAATGCAGGGGATCTCAGTCGGTTGTCGATGAAATGTGGCCAATCTGGATCATCGAGCAACAGAGCTAGAGCAACCAAAGTCATATATTCCATTTTGAATCGGGCTTGTCACAATTTCAGGGGCGATTGGCTTTAACCGCAAGTTGCACAATTTGTAGAACTTGATTCACAACTTTATTACAGATGCTGGTGAGTCAACTTTACCTAATTGTGACTCTTCCCTTTGACCCTCATAATTCAATTGATAAAGCCTGACTTGGACTGATGCATCGATACATGCAAATGAGAATTGCCAAGTGTCTCTCTCTTTCTTGAATCAACTCTAACATAAATGAGAGAGCTCTCTTTGCCAATAATTTCACATTGTTGCACAATAGTTAGTGACTGCTTTGTGGCTCAGAAGTTTAAGCCATGGCCGAGTCATACAAAGACTTTTAAAATGGTATGTGCTGCTTCCTTGCTTGACCCTCGGCATTTGAAAAGGATAGACCACCGAAAAACAACCATAGGTTGACAACTATTGCGCAAGTTGCCTATAGAAAGTCTACACCCCCTTTCAAAATTTTCACCTTTTGTTGCCTTATATCCTGAATTCAATTTCATTAAATCAGGCTTTTTCCACATTTATTTACACATCGTAACTCACAACTTCCAAGTGAAGAACAAATTCTACAAATTTCAGAAAATTCATTAAAAATACAAAATTAGAATATCTTGGTTGGATAAGTGTCCAGTCCTCTTATAATAGCAATTGTAAATTAGCTCAGGTGTAACCAATCACCTCCAAAATCACACCGTAAGTTAATTGGCCTCCACTTTTGTTAAATTGTGGTGATTCTGATTATTTCAGAATAAAATCAGCTGTTCCTGTAGGTTTCCTCTGCTGGGTAGTGCATTTCACAGCAAAGACTCAACAATGAGCACCAAGGAGCTTTCAAAAGACCTTTTTTTTCTGTATACATTGTCAAGGGTCGTATACATTGAGAGCTAACACACAATGCACAACAAGGGGGGCATGAGACAATGCGGGTGGGAGAGGGAAGGACAAAACAGTGGGGGTACAGAGACATTAGGATATCTGTGGAAGGGAGAGGGATGGGGTGGGGGACGCAAGATAGACACCACAGGGATTTTCAGGAAAGAAAGCAGGGAATTTGAAGGAGGTGGGCTTGGGGTGGATTAACGGGGGTAGAAAAGATCAAGGATTTGGATGGGGAACGATAAGAGGTGGTGGTGAACAGCTGTTTTGAAGGCCTCGAGGGAAGAATGGGATTGAATAGAGAGAGGGAGTTTATTCCAAAGGCAGGAAAAAACAGAGGAATGAAAAAGTGTGAAGGTGAGCAATGGTTTGTGATTTTGGTAGTTTTACCAGAAGGGGGTTGCTGGTGGATCTTGAGTGCCCTGCCGAAATATGGGGGGGGGGGGTCACATCGCAGAAACAGAGCGTGGGGGGAGGAGGGGGTGAGACTGGAGAGGAGATGGTAGAAGACAGAAAGACCACCGACCTGCGTGCGGTGAGAGGACGAAAGACTGAGCCTCATCGCGGGAGATACCAATGATCCGAAATGCCCTTGTTTCCATAGTGCGAAGCTGAGAAAGGTGAGAGGAGGGAACACCAGCCCAGAGGGGAGAGCAGTACTCCATCAGGCTGTGGACGAAAGCTTTGTAAGTGGTCAGGAGCTCAGGTGGGCCGAGGAAGGACTTTGCACGACGGAGGATGCCCAGTCGGTGACTGGCTTTGGAGGCGAGGTTGGAAATGTGGCTTTCCCAGGAAAGATTAGGCAGATAGTGAGACCCAGAAGCTTGAATAAAAGGACTTCTTCCAAAGGATTGTTGAGAAAGTAGAAGGGGGGGGGGGGGTTTCCAAACGGTCCTTTCGGAGAGACATAGTGAGAGTGTGAGATTTGTCCGGATGAAAAGACATGTTCCACGTGTTGGACCAGTTTGTGATTTTATCCACATCTGCAGAGCGTGAAGAAGCTGCTGATTGCCAGTCTGAGGGATGACCGATGGTACTGCAGAGGGTGGAGTCATCAGCAAAGAGATATGGAGGATTTTCCAGAGAGTCGAAGAGATCATTTATGAAAACCAGAAAAAGAACACGGCTCAGAACGCTACCTTGAGGAACTCCAGCCTGGACAGGAAGAGGGGATGAGAGAACTCCATCTCGGGCCACACGTTGACTGTGACAGGAGAGGAAGTCTGCGAGCCATGAGTGGAGATGGCCTTGGATACCATGGGAAGAGTTTGGTGAGCAGGACAGGATGCCACACCGTGTCAAAAGCACGTGATACGTCTCGGGATATGACTCTGATTTCATGTCTGGCATTGAGGACCTCCATCCATTGTCGGGAGAGCAGAAGAAGCATATCCAGGGTAGAGTGACCTAGTCTGAATCTAAATTGATGATCGGAAATCAAGCCATTGGAGAAGAGGAAGGATTTAATGTCTGAAGTGATGATGGATTCCATAACCTTGCTGATGATAGGGAAAAGGTTGATTGGTCTGTAGTTGCAGGCATCTGTTTTGCACCTTTTTATGCAGGGCAATGATGTTTGCTGGTTTCCAAGCAGACCGCAGATGGCCTTGAGCGAATGAGAGGGTGAATAGAACAGAGAGAGGGTGAGCAAGAGCAGAGGAGCAGGTTTTGTTCGGACCTCCGTGATAATGTCATGGAAAGGCACAGATCAGGGCACGGGTTTAAAAAAAATATTCCAAAGGCCTTGAGTAACCCCTGGAGCACAGTCAAGACAATCATTAAAAAGAGGAAGGCACATGGTACCACCAAGACCCTGCCTAGATCAGGCCGTCCCTCCAAACGACATGACCAGGCAAGGGTGTGACTAATCAGAGAGTCTGCCAAGATGCCAATGGCAACTATGAGAGAACTCCAAGCCTTTATGGCAAAGACTGGTCACTGTGTGCATGTAACAAAAATATCCCAAGCACTCCACAAGTCTGGCCTGTACGGTAGTGTTTTCAAGAGGGAAGCCATCACTCATAAAAGCCTACCTTGATTCCTGTTTGAGGAATGCAAAAAACCACTCTGGAGATTCTGAAGCCATGTGGTGAGAAGTTTTGTGGTCTGACGAAACCAAGACGGAACTTTTTGTCCTAAATGGAAAATGTTACGCTTGGCGCAAACCCAACACAGCACATCACCCAAAGAACACCATCCCCACTGTGAAGCATGGTGGTGGCAGCATCATGTTATCGGGATGTTTCTCATCAGCAGGGACTGGGACACTTGTCAGGAGAAAAGGGAAAATGGATGGAGCAAAATGCAGAAAAATCCGAGAAGAAAACCTACTGCCCTCTGTAAAAAAAAAAAAAGCTGAAATTGGGACAGAAGTTCACCTTTCATCATGACAATAACCTGAAGCACACAACCAAAGCTGCACTGGAGTGGCAAAGGTACAAAAGGATAGATGTCCTTGAGTGGCCCAATCAGAGTCCCAACCTAAATCCAATCGAAAATCTTTGGCATGACTTGAGGATTGCTGTCCATCATCGCTCCCCATGCAACTTGACTGAGCTTGAACAGTTTTGTGCAGAAGAATGGACAAATATTGTCCAATCAAGGTGTGCAAAGTCAGTAGCGACCTTTTTTGACAGACTCACAGCTGTAATTGCTGTCAAAGGTTCTTCCACCTAGTATTAACTCATGGGGGTGGACATGTATCTAACCAAGATATTCTAGTTTGGTTCTTTTAATTAATTTTCTGAAATTTGTGAGATTTGATTTTTCACTTGGAAGTTGTGGGTTACAATGTGTAAATAAAGGTGGAAAAAGTCTGATTTAATGCAAATTGATTCCAGGCGATGAGGCAACAAAGGATGAAAATTTTGAAAGGGGGTGTAGACTTTCTGTAGGCACTGTATATTATTAGTATGCTCAGCATACCCACCACCGTACGTGTTCCATGATTGAAATTTCTTTTGAGCTGTCTCATCTGGGTTTGATTGCTATCCATATGTAGTATGCTAGCCCAAGTATAAAGTATCACCTCTGTGCTTTGCTGTCAGACCATTGTATCATTGATTGCATCAATCATTTCAGGTGATGTTAATCCAGCTGTTCTGTCTGGTAGAATTATCTTGAGGGCATTAAAGATCCCACAAGGTGCTTTTCAAAAAGGGTAGGCTATTAAGTGCATTTCTTCTACGACTACTATAACTACTACTACTACTACTACTACTACTACTACTACTACTACTACTACTACTACTACTACAACTACCTCTTTAATGGCCTCCTTAATTTCTACCACTATGTGGTGTCGATCGGTTGAAGGTTTTGGGCCCAAGTCTTTCATGAACTGACTGGCCAGGCTTGATGTTCAATTGAAGGTGGCAAGAATTTATAATTTCTTCAGGGTGTCTGTGATAACTCACTGACTATTCACAAAAGACCCTGTGGGATGTTTGACGTTCACTCACGACCATTGCTGGTAGTAAACATACTAATATTAGCATTGAAGAAATACTCTGAAATTGTGACGTCATGTCACACCATTACATCGAATGCTTTTTTTCTGATGATCCCACAATTGAAAGTCATTCGTGTGTTTGGGAAATTGCACATATTTATGTGGGACACGACATGGGGTATTAAAATGTTCTCGGAATGAGATATTCACATCACAATAGTTCAACAAATTTCAATTTTTCTTTACTTTTCAAAGGTATTAACTGGATTGTCTTCATAGAATCCTTACCCCATGCAGCATTGAGAAGGACTTGGTGTGAGCCAATTCTTCTGGTGGCAAATTTGTAATTAAAGAATTAAATTCAAATCAAGATGAGTACTGCATTGAAGTCATCAGCAGGAACCTGAACAAACAAATCGCAAACATGAAGTCATCAGGAGGAACCTGGATAGGATTTGCATTTCAGCTGCTACTCCTCTACCCTCTACCCTACTCCATCCATGGGCAGCCAAGTGAGCCTTATTCAAAAAAAACTTAAAAAGAACCCAGATTCAAAAAATTTGAATAATTCTGCATGCCAAATCATGTGTCTGATCAGGTTAAAATTTAAAACATATATTCCCCATCACGACTTGATCATAATTTGGAAGTTTCATGTTGATTGATGCAGTGGTTCAGGAGAGATAAAAAAATATATTTTCCTTCAATCCAATATGGCTGTTAAACCATGTGACCTATCACTTATTCATGAACACCCTGGTATCCCCAAGGCTTGTGGAACATGTGTGTGAAGATTTCCCTTGATCTGTGTAGCCATTCCTGAGAATAAGATTTTTTTTTAAGGTTTTAGGGTAAATCCAATGTGGCTGCCAAAAAACCATGTGGCTTATGACGTCATAATTGGGAACTTTTTGTTCCTCATGGAAAGGCAGTCATACCTGTAAAGTTTCTCCATTTCGGAGAAAATTTTTGAAGGTTGTTTTTTTTCTTCAAAAAAATTGAAAAAAAATATGTCTGCCAAACCACATGACCGATGGTGTCAATTTTTTTTTTCTGTGGACAAATTTATCCCAAGATGACTATCAGAAATTTTCATACTGATCAGATGTAACATTATACATATGCATTTATGATGTCATAATGAAGGCACCTATGACATCATAAGAAAAAATCACAGTTGTTTCCCCTTTGGGAGTACTTGACAGGTGCCAAGTTTCAATTTTTTCCATGGAGCGGTTTTGGGGATAGAGGTCCAACGTTTCCCCTTTTTTTTTCCAACATAGCTGCCACACCACATGACCTACGATGTCATAATTATCATGAAAACATTCCACACGAGTAGTCACAAGTATGGTGAAAATTTCATGTCGATCCGACAAGCGGTTCCAAAGAAAAGGGAATAACAAAATGCAGACGCGTACATACGCACGTACGGAACCGATCGCTTCACCCCGATTTTCGCTTCATGACCATGGGCTAATTATTAAAAAGGAAATATTTTTCTTACTTATTATATATACTTCGAAGTAGACAAGGAAAAACACCTTAGCATTTCTTAGACAAGTTCTGATAACTTCAACATTCCTCATATCTCTCTGACTTATTGATGTGCAGACACGTCGAATCATCTCGTACTGATTTGAAAGCCAAATCATTAACTCATTTCTCATTATGTTAATGCATGTCATTTTGTTATCCATATTAAGACCTTTTTTCACGAGCTCTTTTCCATGAATCTTATTCATTGTTCACGATAATCATTTTTCATTGTCTGATGTTATGCAGCGATGCATTCTTTGCTTGAGGATACTGCAATTAAGATGTTAATTTTTTATCACAACACACTCTATTTAATGATGGGATGTTTCTCTTTGTGACAAGATGGTCGTAAAGATAATTTCATGCCATGTTATTTCCACTTTATAATTAACACTTTGTTCTTACCATACAATTCCTCTCCTTGATGTGCTGTGGTGCATCCATTCGTTGTCGTCCCACTGTTGACCCTTATGACCCATAAGATAAATGCTCCACCCTCCTCTTGTTGTTTTGCTCTTCCATGAGCCTCAATACACAAAAAGACATGAAATTAGGTATTCAAAATTTCCCTGTTGGAGTTGTCTGAGTGAAGTGTTTTTATCTGGAAGCTTATTGGTGTGGGTATTGATCCACCTGTCCTATGTATTTGCTTCTATTATCTCGAGAATCTTTGTCCGTATTCAATATCTGCTGTTTCCTCTCTCGAAAGCTGATACCATAGTTTGCCGATACCTCATCCAAACAAATATCGTCAATCATCACTTTAACTTGTTGAGGATTCCTATGTTCTCGCCTTGCTTAATGTCCACCAATGCAAACAAATCGGTCTACCACCTTGACGTCCATCTGATCTAGCCCTGCATGCGATATATCAGGGTGACAGTTTATAGTGGGGTCTACATTCGAACCTGTGCTTGGCAGCTTAAAGGAGAGTGTGCATACCTCTGCTTCCTAATAGCTCTCCACACTTACTGAGTGATGTTAAAAGCAAAGTCCTTAACAAGAACCATGACCGCCCTTTCCTTATGAGAGCTGATTGGCTATTTATCGACCGAAAATTAATACATACAGCGTACATGTTTAGACAAAAGCTAAATAAGATAAACGTTCTTTTTGTTGTTAAATAAAAAGTTTTTGATCATGCCGAAGATGGTTAATTATTCCACTTGAACGAGTCCGTGCATGTTTTCTCTGCAATCATGAGGTCATGATCTCCGAGGAAAGAATGCTTTTGGATCATAATCTGTGAAGTCCATCGAAATTGTTTGCTACTTCTTGCTTGCTGCATCGCTCATGAGAATGAAAGATGCCACGTCGAGTAATGCAAGTTTCCAAAGTGAGGGTTTGATATTTGGCCGGGGTCTCAGTAAACGTGTCACTTGATACACGATGAATGGGATCTGTTTCTGAATGGGATCAATGATGAATGGGAATTGAGAGCAGAAATACGTGTACACCCTGCAACGGACCGTGAAAGACGGTAGTTCCTATGACTGGACGGGACTGCAATGGAATAGATGAACTCGCTGCATTGACTCAACTTCAGAAATCAAGTGACTTACTTGCACGGCTCAAAAATTTTGTGTTGTGACTTCAGTGATTTCTTGATGTTCAAATAAAATATGAACTATGGAAAGGTGATGAGGGAATCAAAAAAGCCCCTTTATCCCATCCCCTTGTTCACAGCAGTACCCCCTCCACCTATCCCCCTGAAAGAAAACAAAATATCTAAGAATGTAGACGTAGGGCGCCGAGTGCCACCAATTTTGCACGCGTGTCATTAGGATTTGTGGTGAAGAGAAGACCATTTTTGGGAGCAGCTATATGGTCCTTAAATAGTATGTTGTCTAAACGACTAAGAAGTGATATAAACCATGTCGGCAGCTCAAATTTCACTCAATAGCACCAGTTTCCGACAGCCCTCTGGGTGTTGAGCCTGCGGTTTCTGGACATTGAAAGCTGGCGGGACACCCCGAATGAGAAGGAATTACCAAAAATAACGTCACAGGTAGAGAAACTTGTTAGCAGGTATTCATGCGAGTCTATAACATGAGCTGTACCCATAACAAGGTAGGTTCGGGACGCACTACACGTTGGAGCTTTGCCGGGGCCCCTACTCTCAGCCTGGAGTTTCCACCGAAACCTGAGCTGCTTTTATCATAAAGAACAACATGTTCAACACAAAAAGCAATTCAGGGGCTAATTGTATTAGGATACGACTTGTGTGTTTCGGCTGCGGTTCTTGGTCACGTAATGGGAGCCGGTGTTTTGTCTTTTACACGAGATCGACCTGCAAGAAGAAAAAAACAGAAGAGCAAGCATTTCGGTCGCTGCAAGACGTCGGAACTCGGGTCACCATCTTCTAATGCAATCCACAAGCACTCGACTACAGGGAATAACCATGGGAACAATGAGCACGGCAGACAATCAATTAACGACTCTTGGTAAGGCGACTTCAGCCTGAGTGTCATTCGACGTGCACTCCAACTCATTGCACGGCAATGGGCCGTAGGAGGCTAGGTCTGGAAATCCATTTTCTCTCAGCACAAGCAATTCAAAACACAATCTGCTCGCTCAGTGCACCATTAGCTCTTTTCTTATAAGGAAGCACCACAAGAGGTTTATCGAAAGGTGGTTTTTCTGAAGATTTGAACTCCTTTTAGCAATGTTTAAATCGGAAGAAGCTTTCCAATAAAAGTGTGGGAATTGATGATTTCTTTTCTTCAACAAAAATCATGTTCTTTCGGTGCTGATTTTGTTGTTTCACCTCTTCCTACTCACGGGTAATTGACTAATACTCAAACAAGGGGTCCTCGGTGATCCAACATGAACGTACAAATCATATATATATATATATATATATATATATATATATATATATATATATATATATATATATATATATCAATCAAACATTCTTTGTCTGTTTTAACTTTTAAAGTTTTGTGGAGTAATCTATTTAATATGGATCAAAATGGCGGCTTTTTTCAACCACCAACCACCATCCATGGGGAAATTTCCAAAATGGCGGAAAGATTCTGCCAAGCAGTTATTGCACCAAAGGCCTAACGTGCTTTTATTGGTACAAGATAGACTTGTCTGAGAATTTAAATGAAATATTTCAAATCTACAGCATAAAGTGGTACATTCTTTGTTCAACTGTGGTCTGTGGTCAGTAATACTGCAATCGGTGATCAAAGTGCAATCGTTTGATTTGAGGTTTTGTTGTGACCTCAGTTGCTTGTTCATTCCTCCCCGCTCCTCTTCGAGCACTTTGTTTGTCTATTTTTGTGGTGAATTTGCTTTCATGAAACGCACAAGTTTGAGATGAATGCGACATCTTTCAAACATGTGTAAACGATAACTCTTGGCATCTCCATCAGGTTGTATTTTTGCGAGCAATCAGCTATTATTCCGTGATCGTTATGATAACTCGGTATGTTTTGGTCATCCGTGCATCGATCCTTGCATGCACACTACATTGCACACTACTACTACTACTACTACTACTACTACTACTACTACTACTACTACTACTACTACTACTTTTTTAACAGCCCCAATTATTCATCACTCCTTTCGAGGTTGGCAGGGGAAGGGTTTTTGGCTTGAGGCTTTCACGAAAACAAACCGGCTGGGAAAACCTGGCGTTTCGTTAAAGGTGGCAGGAATTTGTAATTTGTTCTGGGTGCCGGTGATAACTCACCTACTCTTCACCAAAGACACGTGGGATCTTTAATGTCAACAAACTAATTTTGGCAGATTGGACACCAACTTTTACGTCCATCCAAGGGACGGTGCACTTTGTAATGCAACACCCAGTCCGCGAAGGGCCGATCCAACAGTTTTTCATTGGGTCAGGAATCAAACCCAGATAAGACAACTCGAAGGTATGTGCGCTACTTGTGCACCATCCTTTCGGCCGACAGAATCTCAACCATTCTTGCCAAAACGGTGATCACATAGATCTATGCCTGGTGTTGGCTTAATGGTTATGGTGGTGGGCCTGGGATCCTATAATCCTGAGTTCAAATCCTACTCAGCTGTTGAATTAATACCGGGTGGGGTTGACTCAGCCTGTCATCCTTCTGAGGTCAGGAGAATGAGTACCAGCTTGCTGGTATCCTGCGTCGGTGTGGCGACCCATCCAGGAATGTGCCCAATAACCCAGGAGACTGTGTTGGTAGCACCAATGCTCTATTCAGAGTATGGTCCCAACGGATTTGGATTTTTTTTTGGACAGAAATCTGTTCCACAGTCCACACCATTCTTTATATTTGAGGCCTAGTGCATGATGGGATAATGATTTGTGATCGCAGCATGTGTGTTGTACATCCGTTCCGAGGTACACACAAAGGACACGGCAACGTTACGAGGCCAGTTGTACTTCAGGCCGGATACAAAGGTCTGTGGTTTGGACATCATAGCCATGCAATGACAAAATGTTTGAAAACGTTCACATGTTAGTGAGATATTTGAAGACGTTTCATCGCCTTACCCTGGATAATACAATCCACAACATATTTTGGTGCAATTTGCCAAGACTGGTCTGCATTTGATTGTGTCAAAGGGACGTGCCTTATCATCCACAACTCCCCCAACCTTTTCTTCGCTTTTTAAAGCTCCTCTCAACACTTCAACAACGACTTATCTGATTACAGGAAAGTACAGATTGTAAGTGTTTCTTCACATTAACTGCATCGGTAAACCTAAAAGGATGTCTAAAAAAGAGGATCTAAGTGACGTTTCACTTTATACTCATTTCCTCGTTCAATATAAGCAGAACTATTATATATTAAAAAAAAAAAAACATTTTCAGGAGAGAAAAAAGCCCGCAAGGTATTTCAAAAACAAAAGAAATGAAAAATACCAGGACCAGAGGCTACAGCTTGAGAGTAAACGAGGGCGGAGTTAAGATGTTAGGTCGTAAGGCAGGGGTCTTTCATTCAGAGTAGTTAATGCATTTAATGATCTCCCGGAAAAGGTAGTGGCAGCAGGAACAGCAGAAGGTTAAAACTGGAATATAGGTACATTATGAAGGATTATGAATAGCACGGTAGGTAAATTAGGTATGCATTGGAAATTGAAAATGTATTGTTGCATGTGTGGGACACAGGGCAGGTATCAAAGTGGAAGACCTCAGCATGGACCATGTGATCGTGCAGGGGAGTTCACTTTTACATGTAATAAGGAATTAATGTTTCGGTTAAGTCACCCCTTTTTTGTGTGCCAAAGGGAGGCGGCGTTGTGATCTGTTGAGAAGTTAACTAGATTAAGGTGAGATTGCGGTTGTAGGTGTCGTTTCCTGATCTGGAAATTTTTGAGGATAAACTGACTCCACTTTTTTTCCCCTCCCTAGAAGAACCCCTCACATGTCCCATACATTTCCCTTTCCACCCCTTTTAGTACTCCCATCTCATCCTACAGGTAAGTGCACAGGTAGCGCACTTACTTTTCAGCCGTCTTTCCTCGGTTTGATTCCCGACTCAACTATACACTTTCAGATTGGTGATACACCGAGTGTGTTGCATCACAAAGTGTGGCGTCCCTCGGACGGACCTCAACATTGGGTGTCCTGTCTGCGAGCATTAGTTGGTGTATGTTAAACATCTTCGGGTGTCATTTGTAAAGAGTATCCGAGTTATTGACGGCACCCTGAACAAACTCCAAATACCTATCATCATGTGCAGGTGAACTGCAGGAGCGATACCTCTGGAATGATGCAACCGGCTCGTCACATTTGTAATTGAATCCTGGTACAATATCTGTCCACTAACAATGCCTCCCATCTTCCCACATTTTCTTCCCCCCCTCAACCGCCCACACACATCCTCCAATTCCTCCTTTGTCTATTCTTTGTAATATTCCTCTTATTAATCATTTCCCATTTTAAATGTATTTTCTCCCCTATTGAATCTTGTGCAGAACGCTCACTATCTATCAATTAATGCACCGTAGCCATGCCAGTCCCACTACAGAGGTTTTACATTACTTTTAATCAGTGTTTTTCACGACCCCTGGGTTAATGCGATGCTCTTTGCACGTTGATGGGACAGAACGTCGTGTGGTGCTTCGAATGAAAAATCAAAAATTGAGTGTTTAACCTTCGTTCCTTCGTGTGTGTGCACCGATATGTGAGTGAGGCATTAAAATGAGCACGGCCGTACACTCTCAATGACCGGCTAATCCGGCCACTCAAGAACAAGTGTCGTAATTTCTAAATGATTAGGACGTATCACTACACGGTTTTAAAAGAAAAATCTTCATGTCCGGGCCTTGGTGGAAGCCAAAAGGGCAGGCCAACAATACCAGGGGGCCCCGTGGCTTTGCTGTGCTCTTCACGCTGCTTTGTGCCTCGCTGCGGGAACACCAGGGCTTTCTGGCGGCCCTTTGTACGTTTCTTCGCACTGGAACTGGCCGGGGAGCGTCCGCTGCCAGTGGTAGGCCTCCGGGCCCTGCCTAAGCATCAGTACATCAGGAGGCTGCCCGCTGTCAGGGGTAATGCAGAGCAGGGTCCCAGATGTTGGTACTTGAGTGATATTGGATTCGACAGAGGGTTTAATGGAGCATCCTGCGAGGAGTGGCAGACTTTGCTTTGTGTTCTCACCGCCAGTTTAGGATGTCGAGAGCCTGCGTAGATACTGTGGGGCTTCTGTATGCGTGCCAGTGTTAGCCGTTGGACAATGCCCCAGCTAACGTTCACACACATTAAAACGCACCAGGCCCGTTGTGAGCCATGTGATGGAGATCTTGCCTGACAAGCACAAAATTCATGACAAGGCCTGCCCTAAAGCCTTTTTGATTTCCCCCATTTGTATCTGGGGTAAAGCATAAATATAGTCCAAAAACGATGCGAGTCAGCACTACTTGGCTCGTCGGCTCCGAGCCGAACTCGCATTGAAGGCAAAGATTAGTTTTCTTTTGACATTTTTTTTTTTTATTCTCGTGGTGGAGAAAAATAAGAGGGTTGAGAGAAAGTTCATTGTTTTGAGATTATGCCCATTTTCTATGAAGCCCCGGCCCTCTACTTGTAAAACCCCGGGGTCAATGCAAGTGCTTTTGTCAAAGCTGAAAATTGTTCCAACACAGAATGCAATGGGCAGGAAGGGAGTCTCCAGTGATTATAATTGGTTTAATTAACCGCTTTAGCTTGCCTTTTGGCATGGTGCGAATGGAAAACCTATGCAGCACAGAACGTGGCTGCCTTTGAGCAAAGCAGTCAGAAAAGTTATTTCCTCTTCCTGTGCACAAAATTCGCTTGATAGATAAAACACAACGCACTACGCTGCGCTGCAAGTGTCGCAAAGCTGTCCATCACTGCTTGGAATTGATTTTGTCCACCGTCTTCCGTGCCGCGGCCATGTCCGTAGCACTTATTCTACGTCATCGCTTTGCTCACTGCAAAGTACCCGATTCTGCTGCAATTAAGGGACAGAAAGAACAAATGTTCAAATTGCAATTTGAGTGGCTAGAATAGCTTTGCGGATTAAACTAATCTACAAAGCAGCACAGCAGCTGTATTGCACGGCTTTCATCGTCTCTTTTTTCAGTCTGGTGCTCATGACCTAAATTGCATCTTTTTTTTTTAAAAAACGCCACTTTCTGAGTCTCATTTTCAATGCCGTTTTTGACCACCGGTTTAAAAAGACTTGTATATTTGTCGTGACCTTGGCTCACAACATGGCCCAGCAGCGTGAGGTTCTATGCACAGCGGGTCTTCGCTCGCGTGCTAACTGTTGAGGACAGACGATGTTTACAAATGAAGAATTTACTGGTGGCAGATTTATAACTGTCTCGGCAGACTTCACGAGGTGCAATAAATAAGCACTAATTGTTCGTCTTTTCACGTGCTCGTCGAACAGCACGAGGCAGGAAGCAGGGAAATGAATTGTGGAATTCTTTGTCCGAGCTGGGTCGGTCAGGATGACAAATATTTGGATGTTTGATGCAGATCGCGGGTTCCTTTGACTGGCAGAGGTCAATTGCAGGTCTCGAATGGGTCTGAGGGCTCAGTGTCAGGTCTGTCTCTGAGCAGCTTGCCTGATGTATTGTCCCCCGGTGGGCAGGTGATGGGGTGAAGGGATTTGCTTCTGGGAAAGCACACATCGACTCATCGTGCACCACATACCCGACATTTAGGGACCGATCTTCTGTACTGCCAGGAGCAAACGTGTCGCTTGAGGAAAGAGATGTGTCGGCTATTGTGACCAGCATTCTTGAATTGCTCAGACCCTTTCAAAGCTGTCGTCAGGGCAACAGCGACTGAAAGAGTCGCCCGAGAGATGAGCCTTTGGTGAGCTGGAACGTTTGATGGGGTTGGTGAATGAGTACGATGCAAACCTATTTTAGATATACTACCCGATGTTGGTTTAGCTTTGGAGTGTTCGTCTAGTGGAAACGGAAGAGCTTTTTGCAACCAGAAAAAAAAAATACTCAAGTATTTTATCATTCCAGTAATGGTTAAGGTCCGGCCATCATATTTCACTCGATAATACATTCGGAATGAACTCCGCTGGAGTAGTTCACAGCAAGTTGAATTTGCTGGTTCACTTTGTGTTCACCATTCTCAACCAGATGTTGATACGGAAACTGCAGAACCCCAGATGCGATCTTTATTTTTTTGGATCTATTTGAGATGGTGCATTATGGGATACTCTCAAGCGGTACCTGAGCGTAGCATTGGAAGAAATTCCAAACTTCTATTTCTTCACATGTCTAACTGTATAAAAGGCCATACCGTATCGCATACGGCAGCCTGCACAGAATGAGGAGGAGAGGTTTACGTGCTTGTCAGGTAGTCTGATTATAATCCTAATCATGGTGATTCAAAACATCTTATTGAAAAAAAAATAGGTGGTGTGCACTGTATGGTAGTTGTTTGGAGGTAACCGAAAGAGAACTTTGTGATGATGTTAAGCCATTGCCAACCCATGGCAGGAAACAGGAAGAATGCCATATTGCTTTCAGCTAATGCGTAATTACACGAATCATACTCGATCTCTATCCGAATGTGTATGCGTTATTTAACACAGTACTTGCGTGCTAATCTTAACATCTTACTCTGGAGTGAAAGAACATCATACCTTGGGCATAATGGAAGGGCATGAGCAATTGCATTTGTTGGGTTTAAAGTGAATGTTGTGTGTGATGCATTTAACGCGACCATCTGAGAATGACATCTCATTGATTCGCTTGAAGCGCTGCAGTCCTTATGGAAAAGTTTGAAGGTGTATGAATACTGATGTCTGAACTTAGGATCTGGACTGACATGACGTCACTACCCGGTGGAGTCTGGGGGAAATGTGGCGCATTTAGACGTACAGCATTCTGTGTCGGAATTGCATTGCAATCTTCATGGACTCTTCTCTGAGCGAAACAATGGGAAATATGAAATTGTAAAATCATCTTTACACGTAACATCATGGTTAAATTGTAAAATCGTTTTCCTGATTAAGCGTACGTTGGCCCATCCTGGTTTATGACCAATACAGTAGTCCACTCAGGCTATCTGAACAGCAATGGGAGATTTGAACAAAGTTTTTGCAGGACTGGATGTACAGTCGCGTCTCCCAAAGAAGACCATTATAAGTTTGAGGATGCACTTTATAGATGAGTCTTCAAGCCTTTGAAAGTTTGCTTACTCTGCAAGATCATGGATGAGGTCGTGAATGTATTGTTATTTAATTCTGAAAAAAAAAAAGTGAAAATAAATTGCAATTCATCATTTGAATAAACTGTCCCGTATGTGGCAATGGAATATCTTCAGCATGTTTCCACGTCGGTTGTCACAGTAATCCTGAATTGATGTATTACACACATTGATATATGAAAATACGAGTGCGCATTTCTAGGTGTTATCAGATGTGACCTCACCTATGGTGAGTAATCATTGCCATAACATTTTTTTTTTGAGGATAATGATGGTCATGATTGAATCGATTCAAATCCGATGCTTCGATATGTCCGATCGGCCCCTTGAGATTGAAACTCCCACATATGATCCTCCACCTCTGGTCTTGCACGCACACGCACACGCACACACACACTCGTCGCATTTTAACTCTGTGCCTTGATTGTTGTCCTGTGCGAATCGACTGGCCATTCAACATGGTGTGCACATCCCATGGCTTGATTCAGCTGGAATGCTAACCCTCTGCTGATCTATAGCTGGCCCTTATCAAAAACAAAAAAAAAACATATCCACCCCTCAAGCCTGTGAACTTCCACACTACACCCTGACCCACAAAGGACAAGCCGATGTTAGTCTTTTGTGACTTCTTTCGGTTGAGTTTGAATTGAATTACTTCATGTATTTTCTGAACTGAAAGAGGAGTCGTGCGGAAACATTTTTGGCATCGGGACTGATTATTATTATTTTGGAGATGGGGTAGATATTAATGCTACCCACTGATTGTTAAATTTTGATTTCATCGCTAGTTTATTCAAGCGAGCTCGGTTCAGCTGTTGATTGATTTATTTATCTTGGTGACTATCTTTAATGGAAATACTCATTCTCACGCGGTCGTTCAGCTGGGTGACACGATGGATGTCCTCTTATCCAAAACGTTCGGGTTAAGTTTTCTGAGCTATCCTTTCTGACCCATAGCACAACAATTTAAAATACGTGGTGAATTTGAGAAATTGGTGTATCTAGTCACCACCGTCACTATACTGATTTTCCAAGTTTTTTTTTATTTTTTTGTAAACCATAGTGGGGCATGCTGCCTCATGGTCTAGCACCCAGAGTGGTTTGTGGATAGCTGCAGCCTTTAAAGGCTTGGAATTGACCTTTCCCTCCACATTTACTCTCTCCGTGGGAATTATAAACAGTTCATCGCCGTTGCTTCCCTACCGCTTGTGTGCTGCCAGAATGAGGCAAACGGAAGCCTTGCTTTCACACCGCCAATCTTGTTGAGTGGCTTCAAACCTATCATCCAGAGCTGTTGGTTTTTTACGGCAGCCATCCCTCATTGTGCATTTGCAATTGCCCTCCAGATTACACCTCTCAGGCCTGTGTTGCTTTCGGTGACTAACACTGTCTATGCACTTCAAAGGAAGGCAAAGTTTGGCATTAAGTGGCAGGAGGAAAGTGGACTAATTGCTGCAAGACTTTGGGTACAGAAATAAGATAAGAATGATGTGCACACACCAGGACACACTTGATCATTGATCGCCTCTCTGGCAGGAGTGTTTCAACTTCTTAATTCACAAGGTACAACGATGGAAAAGTACGGGTGAAGGCAATGGCCAATCATGCGAGCACCACATCCATATCCTAGCATTTGCAAGTACTGCAGGTAGTGCTGAGTATACAGCTTAAACCAAGACAGTCAATTTCACCATAGTATTAGAATACATTGGCCCACTCTTTACAAAATCTACTGTGGGACCTTTAAGGTTAAGAGAAGCACCATTTTCATTGCTGGCCCCGGACGGGTCACTCTCCCATCTTAGGATGATGTGCTCGCAGCCTAAATCGGAGCAGGGCTTTGGAAAGTTGACCAGGGTACTTTTACACAAAGGTGTCACCTTTTTGAAATGCACTGTGGAATATTTTACGCCGACAGGTGAATTCCTGCAGGTGGCAAGGCCGGCCTTACATCATCATCTGAAGAACGGCGTGCTCCAAGATGCAGATCCCCGATATTCGTGAAGCATCGGAATGATTGTACATAGTTGGGATCAAGCCAAGATTAGAAAGCGAAGCACTGTGGCAAACCAGCAAAATTTAACATTTTGGGTGTTAACCCTCCGTTGGAACAAAAGAGCTCTGATGAAGGGTAAACGCCTGAAATGTTGGCTTCTCTTTTCTTTCCATGGCGTTTAGCTTACCTCGATAAATGTCCTCATTGATTCACTTCATTGTTTTACCTTTGTCGATGCATATTAACACGAGCCTTCACCACCAAGACGAAATAACCAACTTCCCTCCAGAATCAACAACTTCCGAGACAAGGACACTCATCAAAATATCATTTTTAATCTGATTTTTATTCTGAAGTCCTTGTGTTGTGAGTTAAATGCTCATATTTATGAAGGATGCCTATTGGACTAATGAACAGTGTATTTATTAGATAGGGATAAAGGCCTAGATATGGATATACATGAAACCTTGGGGTGGAGGGAAATGAACTTCCATTTCCAAAGGAGGATGACCTTGTTCACCTCCTCCATATCTCCATAGACTTTCGGTATGCCATCACTGTTGGAAACATGCCTCTGGTACGAACATGGCCATCCCTCCGAGAGAAATTTGTAATGCACCCATGGGTCTTTGTCAGGAGCTGTGGTGATCATCCCGCCCTTGGGTATAGCATGGCTACATTGAATGGTCATGCCTTCCATCCTTTAAACTGCCATAATAGAATGACCGTAGGGCACGGATACATAGACAATACATTGCGTGGTCACTTTGCGAAAGGCAAGTCTGTACAACTGATTGAAACTGTGAATCAAACGAGGAACATTTTAAAATATCCTAACGGCATTCCAGTGAAATGAATTTCAGAGTTACTGTTTCATACTGTTGGTAACAGCATAATTTGTTTGAATTGTGATTTTCACTTTTTTTGTTGCCTTTCTGTGTCTGGCCTGTTTTGGGGACCGGGGTGATGGTTGAGTCAGCCTATGGATTTCACTGTAAGTTCGCACAGAGCGCCAATGAACTTGCTTTGTACCTCGGAGATTGGAAAGTGATTATCTGAGATTGAGTAGTATGAGAGAATCGACATTTTGGACAAAGGTCAAAACACACGTTATAGGCCTGAACCCATGCTCAATCCTCGGATTATAAAAAGAAACATGCAAATGTGGTTCCACTGCAGGGTTGTAATAACTGCATCAATTTGCAATCCTTTGGGTACGGTGGTGCCTTGTTTATGAGGACACTCGGCTGGTGTCCATCCAAGATCGTGGGTTCAAATCCGGCCGAATGAATCGGTATTAGTGATGTTCTGGTCTACATGTGATGATAGTCCACTCGTTATGATTGTCTCATGTTCCTTTTACTTATTACAGGAGGTTGTTGTGAATTACTATGGGTCCGACTCTTCTCCATGGGTCCTCCCCTTTTCTTTTGCTACTAACTTTTTGTAAAAGATGCTGTTTGCACACCTTGCTTTGGATACATTACACATTTACCTGTTCTGGCATGGTCGTTATCGAGGCAGAATAAGCGTATCATTTGAAGGAGTGAATGAGCACAGTGATTCTTCTCCAACCCATTGCAGTAAAACTTGTGTTGTAAGTCATCATCACGTCTCATTCACGTGTTCTTTATTGCAAATAATGAGGGGCTGCGTAAATGCAGAGTGTGTTCAATATAATAATGCACTAATAATATCGCAATATCCTCCGAGATGTGAAGAACGTCGGCAGCAATTTAAATGGAATAATTACCCTCAGTATCCAAGTCCACTTTGTATAAGTTTATGCACAAATATGTGCTGGTGAAAAGGAACTCATCCTTTCTTTTCTTCCCTTTCTGACATTATTCATTTTCTTCTAATTACCTCCACCACCAAAGGTGGACACAGGTTACGTTTTCGCTCCTGTCTGTTTGTTTGTCTGTGAGCACAATATCTCAAAAAAGTTGCGGACGAATTCAGACAAAACTTGGTGGACAGGTTGGCTGCGTGACAAGAATGGATTGCTCTGATTCTGGTGAAGATCCAGATTTGAATCCGCATCCGAGAATTTTTTTAATTTTTAAAAGTAATTCTTTACCGTTGAGAGAAGACTCCAAAAACGATATTTTGCATGATATTTCAAAAAGTTGTGGATGGATTATGACAAAACTTGGTAGATGATTTGGGTCGGGGACAAGAACAAGCTGATTCGATTTTTGTTAAGTTCCGGATCCAGATCTGGCCTATTAGTGGGGTACAAAATGTAAGCTGTTTAGCCTGGCGGAGGTATGTGCTCTACCAGTGCCATTGTAGTTGACAAAGTTATCCCTGTAATAACTGAACCAAGCAAACAGAAATGCATGTCGACACAATCAATTGGTGAAAAAATGCAGTGTTAAAGAATGGGTATGCCTGAAAGTTGTATTGATGGACAAGGTCCGACAGTGATAGAAGCACAAGGTTATTCCAGTCTTCCTACAGACATTTAAACCACTTATTTTTTGGTGGTTCAAAGTAATTTTCTTGAATTACTAAATCATATGAGGGTTTTTATTTATTTATTTATTTTTTACAAATTAGATTCACCAGAGGAGCTTCAGGAAGTATTGTGCCTACATGTAGATGTGGATACATCATTACACTGTCACATGGATGATAAAGAGATGAAAAGAAGATTAACAAATCAACAGAAGCATGTATGGGATTTCAACCTGGGATTATCCACATCATTTGATAACTGCTCTGATGCAAACACCAAAGACACAACTCTAATTTGGCACAACCCATCATAACATAAGCTGCGGCTTCTCGACATCATATAGTGATTAAGCTCCAGATATGAAAATAATTTTTATGCTTCATAAAAGTTTAAAATCTTCACAATATAGCGCATCATTTCTAAATTAAAAACACACATTTATACACACACACACACACACACACACACACACACACACACACACACACACACACACACACACACACACACACACACACACACACACACACTTTCGATGACCTATTTGTTTGTGATGTCATGAATATGAGGATAACATAATACTAACGTCAGGGCTACTCGGTAGACTTGAAGCCTTGAGGTTCAGCCCTCTCTTGGAGTTGGTGCTGCATGCGGAGTAAGTGCTCCTTGACTTACGCCAATATTAACATGCTTCTTCTGCTGATATAAATCAAGAAATTTTTTCATTGGTTTCTAAGAAGACTGGAAAGTTTGAATGCTTAACCTTCTTGTTGAGGTCAGTAAACGGTTTTCAAATGCTGTTTTTGAAAAAGTATTCTGGACACAATTTTTGTGTCGCCTCATTGAAAAGCCGGAAGTTTTGAAATAATGTTATGATATAATATTCTAATTATATAAAGTTCAATTTGTACAGCACAATTTAACTGTTTGTAGAATATCAAAGTGAATCTCGCATCTGTCTCATCTCTCACTCTCTCACTCTCTCACTCTCTCACTCTGACCCTCCCCAACTACTCCAGCATGTAACTGTTCTTCCAGTCACCACTTCATGGTTAAACTTCCAAAATCCAGGCTGCCTGCACACCTCAACTTTTTTGTTGTTTGCTTATTCTGTCTGTAGTACTATCTTCCAGAGGCTATGCAAGCCCATTCTTCGTTCCATGGTTTGAAACAGGCAGTGCACTGCCATTTCCTGTCATTCTCCATCCTTATCCACAATATGTATATATATATATATATATATATATATATATATATATATATATATATATATATATATATATACATATACATTTTTTTTTTCTACCCCAGTTAACTCTTCCTCAACCAACACTCTTACTTCCAGGTTCAGGTACTTCCTCTCCACCTCTCTCACCTCCTTTCATTATTTATTCATTCCCTTACTTATTTTGTTGAAGAGTTACCCCGCTGCATGACTCTCAGTTCACACCCTTTGTCACCATGCTCTTCCAGTTTAAAAATAATATTTTTTTAACTTTTTTTTTTTTTTTTTTTTTTTACTTTTTAAAAAAGTTTAAACTTTTTATATTTAAAAAAAACAAAAACTTTTTTTAAGGTGTAGAATATCTCTCCTTTAGTCATGCTGTGCATGAGATGAACAAAGTGTGCTGAACTGAACAGCATGGTATACGTGAACCGAGTGCAATTATGAACTTGTGATCCCAATTTCCAATGTGCGGGTTCGAGACGGCACAGTCAAGTTGTTAAATAAATTTCAGAAGCTTGTTAAAATACAGCCAGTGATTTCAAACTAACTGCTACAGTCCACACCATGTACACTCTTACACTGAACACGAGTGCAATATTTTCCATCATAATTCTCAAATAATGAAAATGAACAACCCTTCTCTCACAATGAGATGAGAACAAGAAACAATTTGTTCCCTGCCTTTTTGATATTGTGTGCACCGAACTTTTTGAAATGATGACTTTAACATTGTTCAGGCATCCCATTTTTTATATATTGGAAATGCAGGTGTTCAAGTTACTTTGAAAGCATTTCCTTTGAGGCCTATAGAGGATTTAGTTACATATTCATTGAGATTAACATGTCAGAGTGCTCTGGAAATTTTTATTTTGTTGTTATTTTAATTTTTGTGTTACCTTTTTTTCTTATTGTTACGCTTCTTCAATTCCCCTTTGCGGATCGGTGAATAATGCCATGAATTGTGAAAGACTAAGTAAGTTAAACTAAATAAGTCTTTTCGGTTTGAGAGAAATCGGAAAAGCCACAAACAATCGTGGCAGGTTTTATGAGAATTTTATGCTCAACTTATTTTTGTGAAACAGAATGCTGTTCAGATATCATGTGCAGTGGCGGACCGAAAGGGGGGGGGTGCAGAAGTTCAGACAAACCGCGCCCTCTCCAAAAGCAGCCCATCACAATCCCCTTTATTAAACCAGCATTTATTTTCTCTTTTCCATTTCAAAATGTAATTTTCACAGAGATTAAAAAAATTTAATCACAGATACACAATGCCATTGTATTTTGGTTTGTAACACACTTCAATATGATGGAAGAGGTGGAAGAAGAATAAGTATGAAGTTGAGTTTACTCACCCTGTTTCAGTATGAACAGTACTAAAGATCCAGTCACACCTTGACGTTTTAGCCAGCTTATACTGATTTTTGAAAAATTGTCAAACGCTGGCACACGTCGAATACGTTATGGGTAAGTTTTGGAAACATTGAGAGCATGCTGAAAAACACTGCCATACGTCGTAGTACGCTTGCTTTCATAGTTGCACTTTGCGGTTGTCCTCAAATTTTAGCATGCTTGAAATTTTACGACTTATGCCAGCGTATGACTCACAAGTTCTGCTATGCTGGCCATAAGTTGTAGGCACGTTATGCGATCGTTGACACACGTTACTTGTAAGTTAATCATAAGTCGAAACACGTCGAGGTAATGTTTGGCGTACCCGAAACTTATTTCTAACCCTTGAGTAATGTGTTGTCGGCATGTTACGCGATCGTTGACACACGTCCACATACATTACTTGTAAGTTACTCATAAGTCAAAACACGTCAAGGTAATGGTTAGCGTCAGTGTTCCAGACTCCCTGTTTTTTTTTTATTTTTTTTCTTCGGTATGACGGTGATGTTGACACATCGATTTCTAGTGCGGTTATGCTTTAAATTGTTGAGCGGCAGCCTATTAATTATATTATATTACAACCGCACTTGAAATCGAAGTGTCAACATCACCGTCATACCGAAGAAAAATAGAAGAAAAAAAAAAACCAGGGAGTCTGGAACACTGACGCTAATCATTACCTTGACGTGTTTCGACTTATCAGTAACTTACAAGTAACTTTTGTCGACGTGTGCCAACGATCACATATCATGCGAACAACTTATTCCCATCACATGCGGAACGTGTGAGGCATATGGCAAGTACATCGTAAAATTTTTAACACGTTTAAAATTTCAAGACGTACTCCACTTACTACGACGTATGATAGCGTACTTTAGCGTTCTATTCACGTATACCAAACTTACCCATACCATATTTGACGTGCGCCAGCGTTTTAGACGCATTTTTCAGAGGTCGGCATACGCTGGCAAGATCGCCAAGGTGTGACTGCGATGTTGACACTTCCATTTCTCCGGCGGTTATGATTTGAATCATTGTGCGGCAGCCTTTTAATAAGCTACGCCACGTGATCGTCTGCGATACGTGCAGCACACTATGCATAAGTTAGACTATCGTTGGGCATAGGTTGTGAACGCCGACAACAGGCTAAGCATTCGTTGGTATAAGTTATCTATAAGACAACGAAATGTTCTGTGTCCGTTACTAATATGTGATGCATACGACCAACACGTTATGAATACGTCCGAATCTTTAAAAAAAAACATCAAAAGTTCAGCGTAAGCCAGCGTTTTACATACATTTTGATACGTTGCCATTGCTGGCTAAAACGTGAAGGTGTGACTGGGCCTTTAGTATTGTACGTACATAAAAGGTTAAGTTCTTGGAAAGGGGCATATTTTGAATATTTTAAGGATGGGAAAATCAGTGCAAACTGCAACCACATCCACACCTCACAGGTGCTACGACCCCTCCTCCCCCTGCCCGCCCCTTCCTCGTGTGTGTGTCAATTCTGAGTCATCTGGACTGGTAAAGTCCTTGCAACTTAAGACAATGATGAAACTTTCACATATATCTAATTCCATATCTGTGTCCTCAGACACATGGAGAGGTTTTCAAGGCCACTGCAGTTTGGTGACTAGCATAAGCCCACAACTACTTAAGACCAGAATTTGAAATTTTACCTGGTTATAGCCACAGAATTTCTAAAGCAAATGCTCGACAGACCGTTCCCAAGTTTAATGTCCCCTCCAAACAACAGCACACTTCTATTTCTAATTTAACGGCCAAAATTATTCCCACGTCCTTGTATGGTGACCGGGGAAGCTTTCCCCAAATTTTCATGGACCTGCTGGCCAGGCCTGACGTTTGAGTATAATTATGGCAATAATTTGTAATTTGTCCATTGTGCTGGTGATAGTTCGCCTGCTCTTCGCAAAGGACACCGTGGGATCTTTAACATCCACCAACTAATGCCAGCAGATGGGACGCCCAGTTGAACATCCATCTGAGGTACAACACGCACATTGATGAATCACCATGCCTGTGTAACACCAGAATGACAGTTTACAGCTGGGTCTGGATTTGAACCCAGGCTGGACAGCTTAGAGACTACTGAACAACAGTACACAAAAAGGTGCAATATTTCCTCACTGTGAACCACAAGGATGACAGTTTATAGTCGGGTCAGGAATCAAACCAAGATTATTCTGTCCCACTCAAAAGGAAGTGGATGACCTTTGAACTATACTGTACTGTTAGCCTCGTACCGCAAATTTTGCCCTTTTTATCTTTAAGTTGGGCTCGTTTCCTGTAGAAATGCGCTTGGTGAACTTAAGTGCTTCAATACTTTAAAAAAAAATCTGATTGTACTGTTCATTATCAATTGGCTTTAATGCCTTTATAATTATTTCTTGTCAATGCAGCATGTGATCAAGGGTAATTAAGTAAGCTGAATGACAGCAAAGAAAAATCATACATTTAATCACACTCGGCGGTGTAATAGTTGGAGTGTCCGCTCTTATTCGAATAGGTCAGCAGTTTGTGTCCTCGCCGGGTCAGACCAATAACTTTAAAAATGGCACATGCTGCTTCCTTGTTTTATGCTCAGCATTTAAAAAGGATACAGCACGGACAAACAACCAAAGGTGACAAACATAGTTTTATGGTTGTCACCGACGGCAGGCTTTGATGAGCCTAATGGTTTTCTCCTGGCTTGAAATCCCTTGTAAAGGAACAGATATTATTTTCTTATCTTTAAGTCTCCTTGAGATTATCATTCACAATTGACAATAGTAGTTATAACTAGCGCAGCTAAAACTGCTTGGTGTCACAGTATTCAGTGCATTTCAAGCTTCCTGTTCAGTTTCACTCTGGCTTTTGTGTGAGATTGTTTTATGGCGGCTCATGTCCAAAAACTTCAAAAAAACGTGCATTATTTATTGTAATTATGGCAAAGGTGGGAAGAACAATTTCAATGAAAGGTAGCAGTTTGGTTGAAAGAATGGCTGAAGAGATGGACTGAAAGAGGGCAGGTAGAGAAAAATAATCTCACGAATTGTGTGTCGAAGAACCTGAAGGCTTCATAAATTACATGTAAATGTCTCTCCTGAAATGTTTGATTACCTTTTCAGAAAAGTGAAAGCCTGCATCAAGAAGCGTGATTACGTGCAGTATGGTCCACCCGCAGTATGGCTAGAAGCAACCCCTGGGTTTTTCAGCAGATGCTTTGATCTGCTCATTTTGGCTCTCCACATGAAACTGATGGACATGACTGATGAAAAATGTGACTTAATAAAACTCTCTTAGTTTCAAGTTGACATTATAAAAGTGACAGTTTTATGCCTCACTGTCCTTCACACCTCTCAGCTGATAGTGACATTATCATTTTGCCAGCTATCAATGATAGTCTGGATGTGGCTTTATGATTTGCACATTTAGACATCCCTTCATTCAATCTTCACCACAATATTGCTTCGCTGATAATGAAATAAATCTCAGAACCGATTTTGTTATAATTGATCCCATTTGTGAAAAAATATAGATTTTTCTTTTCAAGTGCATTTAAACATTCCAATATTTTTTTTAGGGAGGTTAAACGTTCAATACACTCATTCAAAACTCCAGCCAGGTTGTCCTGATCTGCATTAAATAAATGAATGATTTGAAAAACCTTTGATAATGCAGCCACTTTGATAAATACGGGTTTATTGCACGTAAGACGCCTTTTAAATCTCTTTACCGAGCAGTGTTATCATTAAATTTTATCAACGTAGATAACATACTATTAAATCCAAAATATAGTCTGTATCTGGGTGCAAGGGAGATATGAAGGGGGAGATATGAAGCTATTGCATCCTGACAATAATTAAGGGTTTGAATTTCATTAACAGTTGTATCGAGGGAAGACCAGCTGCTTACATGTGAGTGGATTTTTAAATGCCCTTTTTATCTTCTCACAAAAAGTCGCGTTCTATTTTATACAAGTCGGCCATTGCGGGCTCATATATTGCAACGATCTACCTCTCACTTTGCAGAATAGCATATTTCTGATTTTGGCACTCCAAACATACGATTGGACTGCGACAGCAGAAATATTTAATCCAAGCTGGATGCCAGTTCTTTGAAATCAATCCAAGGAGATGTCAGAGTGAGAGATGAGTGCACCATAGATGGCTCAGCAGAGTCCTTCTGTGTAACTATTAGATTGCATTTGAAATGTGTGGAGAAACTAAAATATTGAAAACCACAAAAGCAAAACCAACTGGATATTTTGTTTGAACACCACAGGAGTGATGTCATCACTACAGGACAGAGTTAACTGAGGATATATCATGGTTAATTCTGTAAATCTGGTGCATATGTATATACTAATATGAAAGCCCATCAAAAATAACGGGTTGGAGTTATTTTATTTGAAATATTCAAGGAGACTGGAAGATACAGTATGTTGTTTCATCGCAAGAAAAGGCATTATTTTAAAACAATACATCTACAAATGTAACCCTATTTTCTTTGTCTTCTGGGACGTTTCATTTCGATGGCACAGCCTTGTGAGCGTGCCAATGTCTGAAGCCTCGGCCTAGCGTCAGGTGTGCTTATAGCTTCTATATTTATTTGACATCCCACAGACGTCAATGAACACTCGTTTTACTCTGCATGTGTTGCACATCACATACAGCGAATTTCACCTCCCAATGCCTTGTATGTATTGTTATTTTTAAAAAACACTTCTGCACACCGCTCTTTCGAGTCACCATCTATTTTTCCAATAGAAGAGACGTAATTACTCTTTTATGGAAAATGTTTTTCGAGTAATTTTTATAGTCAAAAATAGACCGTCGTGAATACAGAGTCATGTTAAAAGATCGGTCTTTAAATGAAAGGGGATAGAAAAATACAAAAATACAAACTTTTTTTTTTTTTAATACCTTGTCAGGGCTCATGTGAGCTAACACAACACACAACAAGGGGGCATGAGACAAGAGGGGTGGGAGTGGGAAGGACAAAAGAGTGGGGAACATTAGGAAATCTGTGGAAAGGAGAACGATGGGGCAGGGAACATGGGGAATAGAAGATGGACATTACTGGGACTTTCAGGAAGGAAAGCAGGGAATTTGAAGGAGGTAAGCTTGGGTGGATTATCGGGGGTAGAAAAGATCGAGGATTTGGATGGGGGATAATAAGAGGTAGTGGTGAACAGCTGTTTTGAAGGCCTGCAGGGAAGAATGGAATTGAATAGAGTGAGGGAGTTTATTCCAAAGGTGGGGAAAAAGAGGAATGAAAGAGTGAAGGTGAGCAGTGATTCGTAATTTTGGTAGTTTTACCAGAAGGGGGTTGTTGGCGGACCTTGAGCGCCCTGCGGTAAATGTGGTGGGGACAAATCACAGAGAGAGAGAGAGCAGGGGGGGTGAGGCTAAAGAGGAGACGGTAGAGGACAGAAAGTCCACCGACCAGCCTGTGGTGAGAGAGTGAGAGGCCCAAAGACTCAGCCTCATTGCGGGAGACGCCAATGATCCGAAATGCCTTGGTTTCCACAGCATGAAGCCGCGAAAGGTGGGAGGCAGGAGCACCAGCCCAGAGGGGAGACCAGTACTCCATCAGGCTGTGGACGAAAGCTTTGTAAATGGTCAGGAGCTCAGGTGGGCCGAGGAAGGACTTTGTACGATGGAGGATTCCCAGTCGGCGACTGGCTTTGGAGGCAAGGTTTGAAATGTGGCTTTCCCAGGAAAGGTCATGGCAGATAGTGAGACCCAGAAGCTTGAAATAAAGGAATTCTTCCAGAGGATTTTTGAGAAAGTGGATGGGGGGGGGCGGTTCTAAATGGTCCTTTCGAAGAGACATAGTGAGAGTGTGAGATTTGTCCAGATGGAAAGACATGTTCCACGTGTTGGACCAGTTTGTGATTTTATCCAGGTCTGCAGTGAGCGAAGAAGCTGCTGCTTGCTGGTCTGAGGGATGAGCGATGGTAGGCAGGGGTGGAGTCATCAGCAAAGATATATAGACAATTTTCCAGAGAGTCTGAGAGATCATTGATGAAAACCAGAAAAAAGAACAGGGCCCAGAACGTGACCTTGAGGAACTCCAGCCTGGACAGGAAGAGGGGATAAAAGAACTCCATTTAGGGCCACATGTTGTCTGTGAGCCATGAGTGGATTTGGCCTTGGATACCATAGGAAGAGAGTTTGGTGAGCAGGGCAGGGTGCCAGACTGTGTCACAAGCACGCGGTATGTCTCGGGATATGGCTCTGATTTCATGCCCGGCATTGAGGACCTCCATCCATTGTTGGGAGAGCAGAAGCAACATATCCAGCGTAGAGTGACCTGGTCTGAAACCGAATTGATGATTGGAAATCAATCCGTTGGTGAAGAGGAAGGATTTAATGTCTGAAGCAATGATGGATTCCATAACCTTGCTGATGATTGGGAGAAGGCTGATTGATCTGTAGTTGCAGGGATCTGTTTTTGCACCTTTTTGTGCAGGGCAGTGATGTTTGCTGATTTCCAAGCAGATGGCAGATGACCTTGAGCAAATGAGAGGGTGAATAGAACAGAGAGAGTGTGAGCAAGAGCAGAAGAGCAGGTTTTTAGGACACGTGGGCTGATGCCGTCTGGACCGGTTGCAGAATCTGAGTCGAGGTTTGACAGCAAGCTCTCCACCTTGTCAGGAGAAAATGACACAGAGTCCAGGGACAGTTGGCTGCGACTGGGTAAGGTGGGTAGAGAAAGTGATGGGTTTTGGACACAAGATTTAGCTGCAAACACCGAGTTTCGGCATTCAGCTTTTTCACGTGCGGTATCAGCAGTGCGGCCATTTGAGGTAAGGGAGGGCATGGATGGGGAACATACACCAGAAACAGATTTGATTAGACACCACCTGGATTTTGAGGATGGCGAGAGGTTTGAAAGTTCAGACTTGGGCTTCGAACAATGTTGTTTTCTGGCTTTCCTGAGGGTAGATACACACTTGTTCCGAGCTTTATGGAAGGAACTGAGATTTCCCTCAGTTGGGTTTGCTTTTCATGAGGCAAAGGCAAGTTGTTTCAGGACAACTGCCTCACCACAAGCTTCAGTGAACCAAGGGCGGGAGGAAGGGAAGGACAACTGAAGACGAGAGGGGATAAATCTGTGCCTGAGGGAGAGCAAGTTTCTTTGAAAGAATTCCCAGGATGAGTTGATGTTGGAGAAAGTAGCGAGAGGAGACCAGTCTAAAAGTTTGATAGCTGCTTGGAGACCCTGCCAGTTGGCTTGAGTGAAATGCCAGACTCGACGGCGGTGAGGTGGTTCTCTGATGACAGCCAGAGAGATGTCCACTTTGACAAGGACGTGGTCAGAAGAACCGATTGGAGCAGAAAAAGAGCAGCAGATTTTGTCAGGGAAATTTGTCAAAATCAGATCCAGAAGAGAGGGATCACCATTGGTTGAGATCTGGGTCGGGAAGATGACCGATTGAGTCAGTCCCAATGAGTCGCAGAAAGCTTTTGCTGAGGTGCCATGACAGGTGAGAGAGGTACCCACACGTCGCCAACTGGCATGATGACAATTGAAGTCGCCACATATGAGGAAGAGAGAGTTTGGATGAGAAGATAGAAGATGGTCCATGTTTTCGGATAGTGAGGTGTAGATGGAGTCATCACTGTTCGGTGGACGGTACAGTACACATATAAACATGAGGTGGGAGTGGAGGGGGAGCCGTAGCCAGAGGTATTCCTGGGGGTGTGGGGGAGTGAGGGCAGTGCATGGAGAGTGAGGAATAGAGTCTAAGATGAAGAGAGCAACACCTGCACCAGCGCGATGCTCAGGTCTGTCATACCGGAGGAAGGAGTAACCAGGGAGAGATACTTGGGAGTCAGACACGTCTTGGGGGAGGAAAGTTTCTGTTAGGCAGATTATGTCTGGTTTGTCAGTGGCAACCTGTATGGAAAGATCTGAAAGGTTTGAGCAAAGGCCCCGCATATTTGAGGTCCGCACTGTTAATGAAGAGGGAGGGGAGGAGGCTTTGGGTGCAGGGGGTGGGAGGGGAGGGGGAGGGTAGGACGATGGGGGGAGAGGTAAGGAGGGCTGTTGAAAGAGTGTGGGGGATTGCAGAATAGCTAGGGGAGGGGGCCAGATGAGGAGGAGAAAAGGCTCTGTGCTGCTTGGGGAGAGGGGGGACAAGAGAGGGGGAAGAAGGCAGTTGAGGATTTGAGGAGGTGGAGTGAAGAGATGGAGGTGAGAGGGCAGTGGAAGGAGGCAGCTTTGTGGATGAGAGGGGGGGACTTTGAGAACGATGAGTGAGGGTGTGAATGGAGGGAGAAAGGTGAGGGGGGAGTTTTTGAGAGAGGTGAGAAGGAGGCTTGGAGGGAGAAGAGTGGGATGGTTGCTTTGAGAGTGAGAGTGAGAGTGAGAGTGAGGGGTGAGTTGGCACTGAAATTGGAAAAAAAGAATGGTTGATGGAAAGCGAACATTCATAGCAAACTGGGGTTTTTAAAAGTTTTAGGTCAGAGATGCGATTTAACACATTTCTTGATGGATGCAATAAAGGCGAATTCAGAGAACGGAGAGAAGAAGCGCTGTAACAGTTGGATTTTTTAGGCAAGGTATGAAGGAGAGGTCGAATTAAGAGCAGTCTGTTAAAATAGCAGAAGAGTAGTGAATTATGATACAGTAAAGAGTACCACACGTGTGAAAGAGGAAGATGAAGCATTATAAGAGATCGTTTTTATTATTATTATCATTATTATTATTATTATTATTATTTGAGAGAGTTTTCATCACATTAGGTCATGGAAGTGTTGTAGAAAAAATTGTGAGGTGAATGGTGAAATTGGATCGGTAAATGCAGGGGGTGGAAACAGATCACTTGGTTATGGGAGAAGTACGTGGCTATGGGAGGTGTATCGTCAAAAGTGAAATTATTTATTTTCAAAAAGGATTGCATAACATTTGGAAAAGGGAAGGTTGAAGTAAAATCCTGGAAGTGTGTGGTGAATTTGGAACGGTAGACGCAGTGTGAAGCTGCTGGGTCGATGAAAAGTACCAGGAAGAGAGAGAGAGAGAGACATGTGGTTCACGAGGTGTCGAGATGGAAAGGATACAAGGAAGATTATTATTTTTTGATGTATTTTTGAAGAACAGGTAAGTTTCAGGAATGGAAGGTTGTAGATCAGAAGAAATCATGAAGGTAATGGTGAGAGAGGGTCAGCTCAGTCGAATAAAGATGGTGTGCCGGAAGGAGGAAGAAGAAGAGCAGGATTAAGAAGAAGAAGAAGAAGAAGACGAATCGAGACTCGTGAGTATGCAAGGAGAGGTTTTTTATTTAAGATAAGAAATAGAGTGTTTAGTTGGGAGGGATGAGGGACGTTGGGAAAGTGGGGAAGATAGAAATTGAAGGTAATGGGGAGAAAATACAAATAAACACGATCGTACACCGAGGGAGACGATGGGTAGGCCTCAAGCACTCGGTTAGACAAGCTCGACGAAAACACACAAAATAACACGATTTTTGAAACAAAACCGAACAAAGAACACACAGTAACATGCAGGAAAGAAAATAAACAGTTAAAATGGGACAGATAATGACCGGAAACTTAACTTTGAG